>NC_025699.1:5158715-5160216 GCF_000633955.1 Camelina sativa | reverse complement strand
ACCATTGACTCACATTAGAATATATATTGCAGAACAATCACATGCCGTTAGGGTTTAAAATATATATTCTTTAGTTAGTCTATTCTAGCAAAGATTGCAATATTTGGATAGTGTAAATAAATGTGTTCTACTTAATTTATCTGATTTAAGATGCCCTTGCTAGCCATTATGTTTGCGAAAAAAAATTCAATTACCAATGTTTATAATGCATTTGTGTCACAAGTATGCTTGTGTGAAAAAAAATTACATACGAAGTTTTTGCTCGCACAAGGCAATAACGCGTCTTTCTTTTTTGTTGTTGCAATTTAAGCAGATTCCAGTGAGTTGAAAGATATACAAGAGAGTGAACAACTTGAGTTTTCTGCTGGACAATGTGTCAGTGGATATGTCTACAAAGTGGATAAGGAATGGGTTTGGTTAGCAATATCTCGCAACGTGACGGCACGCTTGTTCATTTTGGACACTGCATCCGAAGCTCATGAACTTGAGGAGTTTGAAAGGCGTTTTCCGGTTGGTAAAGCTGTTTCAGGTTATGTTTTGACGTACAATAAAGAGAAAAAAACGTTACGGTTGGTTCAGCGTCCACTACCTGATATCCACAAAAGCATCGCCAATGGTGTAGGCAGCAAAATGGATAATCTAGACAGTAGCATTCCTGGTGATGATGGTACTCTTTTTATTCATGAAGGAGACATTCTGGGTGGAAGAATTTCTAAGATACTTCCTGGTGTTGGTGGAATTCGTGTGCAAATAGGTCCTTATGTATTTGGGAGAGTTCATTTTACTGAAATCAATGATTCATGGGTCCCCAATCCATTAGATGGTTTCCGTGAAGGCCAGTTTGTGAAATGCAAGGTCTTAGAAATCAGCAGTTCTAGTAAAGGGACTTGGCAAATTGAACTCTCATTACGGAAATCACTAGATGGCATGAGTTCTGACCATCTCTCAGAAGATTGTAGTAATAAGTAAGTTTTTTTGCCTATAACACGCATTACTGTCTCTGTTGCTTTTATTATGGGTTATATCTGTTTGAGTTTAAATAAAGTGCTGATAAAAGCTCATCATCAGCCTTTCAATTCATGGCTGTTTCGTTAGTTTTCAGTTTTGGATAATATTAATGGGATTTCCTCTCTGTATTGACTTTAGTTGAACTTGAAATTTGCATGCTTGTAAATTTTTTATCCAAAGTGTTTCTAATTTACGTATTAACCTTATGATTTGCAGTGACAATGTTTGCAAGCGTTTCGAGAGGAGTGAAGATCTTTCTCCTGATATGGGCGTCCAGGTATTTTTGGCTTAATAACCATGACTTTGCAATCTATTATTTTCATGGTAGAACTTATGTTAACTTCGAACTTTCACAGGGTTATGTCAAAAATACAATGTCGAAAGGTTGTTTTATTATACTTTCAAGGACAGTCGAGGCAAAAGTTCTACTTTCCAATCTATGTGATACTTTTGTTAAGGATCCCGAAAAGGAATTCCCAGTAGGAAAACTTGT
>NC_025699.1:5155794-5158533 GCF_000633955.1 Camelina sativa | reverse complement strand
ACCATTGACTCACATTAGAATATATATTGCAGAACAATCACATGCCGTTAGGGTTTAAAATATATATTCTTTAGTTAGTCTATTCTAGCAAAGATTGCAATATTTGGATAGTGTAAATAAATGTGTTCTACTTAATTTATCTGATTTAAGATGCCCTTGCTAGCCATTATGTTTGCGAAAAAAAATTCAATTACCAATGTTTATAATGCATTTGTGTCACAAGTATGCTTGTGTGAAAAAAAATTACATACGAAGTTTTTGCTCGCACAAGGCAATAACGCGTCTTTCTTTTTTGTTGTTGCAATTTAAGCAGATTCCAGTGAGTTGAAAGATATACAAGAGAGTGAACAACTTGAGTTTTCTGCTGGACAATGTGTCAGTGGATATGTCTACAAAGTGGATAAGGAATGGGTTTGGTTAGCAATATCTCGCAACGTGACGGCACGCTTGTTCATTTTGGACACTGCATCCGAAGCTCATGAACTTGAGGAGTTTGAAAGGCGTTTTCCGGTTGGTAAAGCTGTTTCAGGTTATGTTTTGACGTACAATAAAGAGAAAAAAACGTTACGGTTGGTTCAGCGTCCACTACCTGATATCCACAAAAGCATCGCCAATGGTGTAGGCAGCAAAATGGATAATCTAGACAGTAGCATTCCTGGTGATGATGGTACTCTTTTTATTCATGAAGGAGACATTCTGGGTGGAAGAATTTCTAAGATACTTCCTGGTGTTGGTGGAATTCGTGTGCAAATAGGTCCTTATGTATTTGGGAGAGTTCATTTTACTGAAATCAATGATTCATGGGTCCCCAATCCATTAGATGGTTTCCGTGAAGGCCAGTTTGTGAAATGCAAGGTCTTAGAAATCAGCAGTTCTAGTAAAGGGACTTGGCAAATTGAACTCTCATTACGGAAATCACTAGATGGCATGAGTTCTGACCATCTCTCAGAAGATTGTAGTAATAAGTAAGTTTTTTTGCCTATAACACGCATTACTGTCTCTGTTGCTTTTATTATGGGTTATATCTGTTTGAGTTTAAATAAAGTGCTGATAAAAGCTCATCATCAGCCTTTCAATTCATGGCTGTTTCGTTAGTTTTCAATTTTGGATAATATTAATGGGATTTCCTCTCTGTATTGACTTTAGTTGAACTTGAAATTTGCATGCTTGTAAATTTTTTATCCAAAGTGTTTCTAATTTACGTATTAACCTTATGATTTGCAGTGACAATGTTTGCAAGCGTTTCGAGAGGAGTGAAGATCTTTCTCCTGATATGGGCGTCCAGGTATTTTTGGCTTAATAACCATGACTTTGCAATCTATTATTTTCATGGTAGAACTTATGTTAACTTCGAACTTTCACAGGGTTATGTCAAAAATACAATGTCGAAAGGTTGTTTTATTATACTTTCAAGGACAGTCGAGGCAAAAGTTCTACTTTCCAATCTATGTGATACTTTTGTTAAGGATCCCGAAAAGGAATTCCCAGTAGGAAAACTTGTGACTGGCAGGTAATGCAGACTTCCTGTCAGATAGATATTTTATAATATACTTTATGCTATGCTCTTACCAATATACATTGTAGGGTTTTAAATGTGGAGCCTTTATCTAAGCGGATAGAAGTCACTTTGAAGACAGTAAATGCTGGTGGGCAGCCAAAATCTGAGTCTTATGACTTGAAGAAACTCCGTGTTGGAGATATGATTTCTGGGAGAATCAAACGCGTGGAGCCCTATGGTTTATTCATTACCATAGGTCAAACTGGCATGGTAAAGATCTAGTTTTTGTGTATTCCTTAAAATCTGTTTCCAAGCTGTATGCTGCTTCAAATCATCTTAGTAGAGTAACCAGACTGGCAATAATTTACTTCATTGCTGTCTACCTTTTGTTTTGTTGTAGGATGGATTATGTCACAAAACACAGCTTTCCGATGATGGTATCGAGAATATACAAGCTAGATATAAGGCCGGAGAGAGCGTCACCGCAAAAATTTTGAAGGTAGGTGGTCTTTTGTCATAAATAGTTAGTGCTGTGTAGTACTTTTCCTGAAAACCACTGTTCCTCTTAGTCTTATGCTAGGACCCCAGTAACTATTATCTGGGAGATTAACTTGAACATAGTTTTTTTGTGATATCTGTTAATACGGAATATTTAGTGATGTTCCTTTTCATTTTGGCGTTTGCTCTAGCTTGACGAGGAAAAGCGACGTATATCGCTCAGCATGAAGAGTTCTTATCTTATGAGTGGTGATGATGTCGACGCACAGACACCGTCTGAAGAGAATGCTAATGAAACAAACATGGAATGTGATCCAATCAATGATCCCAAGTCAGAAGTACTTGCAGCAGTCGGTGATTTTGGGTTCCAGGAAACAAGCGGTGGAAAACATAGTGGAACCTCTGTGGCTCTTGCTCAAGTAGAGTCGAGGGCTTCTATCCCTCCGCTTGAGGTTGACCTTGATGACATTGAGGAGACGGACATTGACAACGGTCAGAATCATGGAAAACTACAGGGAGCTGATAAAGATGAAAAGAGCAAGAGAAGGGAAAAGCAAAAAGACAGGGAGGAAAGGTTGGCTAATTCTTTACTTCCTCAATAAGGCTATTTCTTTAGTTCCTCACTAAAAAACCAAAATGCTATATATATATTTGGTTTCAACTCACGTTGAAAAAATCTACTTGTGTAGAGAGAAAAAAATACAAGCTGCTGAAGGAAGATTGCTGGAGAATCATGCACCTGA
>NC_025699.1:5153963-5154785 GCF_000633955.1 Camelina sativa | reverse complement strand
AAAATCTACTTGTGTAGAGAGAAAAAAATACAAGCTGCTGAAGGAAGATTGCTGGAGAATCATGCACCTGAGAGTGCTGATGAGTTTGAGAAATTGGTTAGAAGCTCTCCTAACAGCAGCTTTGTCTGGATAAAATATATGGCGTTCATGCTCAGCTTGGCTGATATTGAGAAAGCCAGGTCAATTGCTGAGAGGTACTTGTTCCTAACTACTCTGTATCATTCAAGGGGATACTTACTGATACAGGTTTAGGATATAAACTGTTTTTTTGGGACCTATAAATATTACATAATCTTATAACCGTCTGGATCTAAATCTTCTTGGTAAAGCATTAAAGTTAACGTGTGTTATTCATTTTGTTTATCTTGTCTTATACTTAATTTCTACTGAAGGGCTTTGAGGACTATAAATATCCGTGAGGAAGAAGAAAGGCTAAACATATGGGTTGCTTACTTCAATTTGGAAAATGAACATGGAAGTCCTCCAGAGGTAGATAGAAGACGCCAGCAAACGCTTTTTAGATGTTACCAGTAATAGGCTATATATTGCTACTTAACCCTCGTTTTTTTTTCTCATCTCCAGGAAGCTGTTAAGAAAGTGTTTGAAAGGGCTCGTCAATACTGTGACCCAAAAAAAGTTTACCTTGCACTCTTGGGGGTGTATGAGAGAACAGAGCAACATAAATTGGCTGATAAGCTGCTTGATGAGATGATTAAGAAGTTCAAGCAATCTTGCAAGGTACATGCTGTTTGATCTTTATCTTCTCAAAGCAAGGCTTGGCTCGTCACTCTAACCAATTGTATTTGACGGGTTTTTTTTTTT
>NC_025699.1:5084911-5153655 GCF_000633955.1 Camelina sativa | reverse complement strand
AATCTGTAGGTGACGAGGAGAGAGTCGAATACGTGAAACAGAGGGCGATGGAGTATGCAGACAGTACCTTGGCCTGAGATTTTGTTGTAACAAAGCCCCAATTTTTGTAAAATTCTAAAATTTTGAGAGCAACCATTTGAACAAGGCTGTAAGAGTTGCAAACCAGTAGTGACTGTTAAATTTAGACATACGTGTGTAAAACGACAATTATGAGTCCAGGTTATTAAATACTTAGTAGGGGAAGTATTTAAGAAAAGTTAAAGGGCAATTGTCATAAATACCACTAAAATAAGTTTTTATTCCAAAAATACCATAATTTAGTTTTTTTTCCAAAACTACCACTAAAATGTATTTTTTTCCAAAAATACCACATAATTAAACTAAAGTTCTAATACTAAAAACTAATTCCTAAATTATAAATACTAAACCCTACCCCTAAAAACTAAACCCTAAAACTAAATTTGTCAACCCAAACATAAAAAAAAAAATTTTACATGCTTAAAATTCAATTTTTTGTGTTAGTGGTAATTTTGGAAAAAAAAACTTTTGTGGTATTTTTGGAAAAAAAAAACTAAAATGTGGTATTTTTGAAAAAAAAACTTTTTTAGTTGTATTTAAAGGAAAGTTAAATTATATTTCAAATTTTAGAATTATATATTATAAAATAACAAGTTTTGCGGTTGAAGCGTTCATTACCAAGAGGAACTCTAAAATCATTTTCAGGGATCAGAGATAACTATACCAACTGGCCATCGCTTGAAGGGAAATCAGTTATGTATCATTTGCAAGCTCATATCGTACGGATGTGGACTAAATATGATCTGACGAGATAAAACAGAGGCAGACTCAACCTTTAAAACCAAGTTTTGTGGGAAACATACCCAGAAAAAATTTGCAGCTACCAAGAGCCAATTGCTCAACTGGTAAAGATTTATGGCAAAAGCCTAATAGCATGCTCTGGTCTTAGCCTGAGCAGATGCATGGTAAATATTGTGTTTGTGTGTTTTTTTATTTCAATAAATCATCAAATAAATTATATTTTTATTTAACTCCAATATGCACGGATTTAACTTATTTTTTAATTGATATTAGTTACAGTTAATACAATAACACTAAATTAGTATTATACAATACTAATTAATGTAATTTTATACTCCCTCTGTTTCACAAAGAGTGTCATTTTGACACAATGCACACAAATTAAGGAAAGATAGAATTATACATGTTTACCCCTATTTAATAAGTGACTAATGGTTTAAATTCAATGAAAATGAGCTTTGGGATACAGGGTAAATTAGAAAATTTAATGTAAAAAATACATTGGAATTGTAAAGTGACAGTCTTTGTGAAACAAGGAAAATTCTCCAGAATGACACTCTTTGTGAAACAGAGGGAGTATACTTTATGATATAATTTGTGGTATGTTTTAAAAAATATTAGATTTGAACCTGTGTATATTGCTAGCCTATATTTGTTTTTGTTTTGGAAATTTTTAAGAATTTTTGTAAAACAAAAAAAAAAAGAAAAAGTCAATTTGCATATTCATTGTATTTTGTTGATGTTAGAAACCTTATTAATTTGGTAAAAAGATTTAAAGCGATTTTAGGAAATTTTCGATTCTATGAGAATAAACTATATTGATGAAAAGATGAGACTGTCGACACGTTATGAAAAGTAAGAAGAACCTAAGTTTGTTCTGTTCCATTGATCTTTGATTTCTTTTTGCAATTAAAGTTTTGTTTTGTACTTGAGAAATAAGAAGAAATACGTTCAATTTTTTTTTTATAGAAAAAGTTATAAAGAAAAGAGCAATGGCGAAGATGTCGTACCTTCCAAAGGAATTGGTAGAGGAGATACTATCTAGGGTTCCGGTGAAATCGATGAGAACAGTCCGATTAACTTGCAAAACGTGGAACACTTTATCGAAGCACCTTGGTAAAGCAGCCCCGGCAAGGGAAGGGGAGTTGATGGGGATCTTGTTAGCAAATTTTAGGGTTTATTTGATGAGTTTCAGTCACAACAACTCTGAGTCATTTATAAAGCCTATAGGTAAACTTATAAGCCTAACCAATTCAGATGATATCGATGTAGCTTTTGTATGTTGCTGCGAGGGTTTATTGTTGTTATGCACCACAAAAGACAAGTCTAGTATTGTGGTGTGGAATATGTATACCGGCCAAACTCGGTGGATCTGCGTCGAAAAATATTTTGATAACGACAGAATGCTCATCTTGTATCGTTATGCTCTGGGATACGACAAAAGCAAATCCTGCAGTGCCCAGAAAATCTTGAGATTTGCTAATCGTCATCATTCGGAGAGATATGTGACCGAGATCTACGAGTTCAAGTCTAACTCATGGAGGGTTCTTGATGTCACTTGTGACTGGTTTATCGAGTACTGTGTCTGTGGTGTATCTTTGAAGGGAAATATGTACTGGCAAGCTGCAAGTAAGGATTTTGAAGAAGACGTACCTGATTTCTTACTCTGTTTTGATTTTACTGAAGAGAGTTTTGGACCTCATCTGCCTCTACCGTTTGAGTCTTGTTATTATCCTGATATTGTGACTCTATCTGCTTTTGGAGAAGAGCAGCTTGCGGTGTTATTCCAGCCTTCGAATAGATATGGGATGGAGATTTGGGTTACTACTAAGATAGAGCCCAGTGCCGTGTCGTGGAGCAAGTTCTTAGCCGTTGTTGATATGATGAGACCACTATATGATGGTACTTTCCTTATCGACGAGAAGAAGAGCCGCGTCGTGGTTTTTGATGCAACGAACCGACGCTACAAAGCTTACATCATTGGAGAAAAGGGATACTTCAAAGAAGTGGATCTCGGGAAAATTGCTGAACCATATAGTAATATGCCTACTTGCTCTTATGTTCCAAGTGCAGTGTCTTCTTTTGACTCTTGGATCTGATGGGGTTAAAATTTTACACTTTTTGCATCAACTCTGCTTATATACCTAATCAGATCCACGATTAACTACTTAATCTCCTCAAAACAGAGCTTGCTTGATTGCTCTTGTTCGGTATCTCTGTGGTAATCTTGTAAAAGTTGGTATGTTAATTAATAAGCTTCACTCATTATATTGGATTCAAGAGTGTTGCAAATTGTATAGTTAAGTAAATGCCATTTTTTTTTTTTTTTTTTTATCAATGATATGTACTAAACAACCAATTAATCAAAATTTTGACAAAGAGTTCTAAATTTTAAATTCTAACGATTTGATTTTAGATTTTATCCATTAATTGTATATCAGTTATTATTATTTTTTTGAATGGGTTTAGAATTTTTATAATAAAATTAAATTTAATAAAGAATATAAAGTAAGTATTTTTAGTAAGTAAAAACTATCTATAAAAATAAATAGACACACCAAGGTGTCCAGTGTAATATTTGGTATAAAAAGTGTGACTCTACAGTTGAGACTATTAATCACGTTTTCTTTGAATGCCCTCACTCGTGTGAAGTTTGGGATTTATCTCAGACTCCGGTATCGTCAGAGGGTTTTCCATATGAGTCGGTGTACTCGAATTTGGATTTTGTTTTTTGTAGGGGTGTCTCTCAACAGGGTGATTCTGATCAATTTCTTCAATTACCATGGATTTTATGGGCAACCTGAAAGACCATAAATAAAAAAAGTTTTTAAGGTTTAGAGATCAAGGCGAATGATATAATTGCTTAGGCTTTGGGCGATAAGTTAGTCTCGGAAGAGACACTCTCTTTTACGGCGGTCATGTCAGCTCCATCCCCGTCTTCGGATGTCCAGGTTTCTTCACCTCGTTGTCAGATTGATGGTTCTTGAAAAGCAACCAATGTGCACTCAGGATTTGGCTGGTGGTGTTGTGTTGGTGAGGAGCGAACATTGTTGTTGGGGGCCAAGTGTCTAAGACGGAGCCCCTCCCGCTATATTCAGAGTTAGAAGCGTTGTTGTGGGCCATGAAGCGGATACTTGTTGCAGGGATTGCTTGTCAACTCACTATGGTGCAATCCCCTAAAGATTGGACATCCTTCCAACATGTTCAATGAGTTTAACTCGCTGGGAGTCCTTCCCACTATTCTCCATCTCTTGGATCCCGTGTGCGTCAAATACGAAGGCGGATTGTCTTGCTTGTGCTTCGCGTTCTCTTACCTCTGAAGTTTCTTTTGTAAACCCTTTCCTTCCGGCTTGGACAACTAACCGAGATATTTTCTTTTAATTTATTGTTTGTTTAATAAAAAAAGTAAAAATATACACTTTTAGTTAAAGAAAATAGTTTCAGATGAGTTCAAAATTATTAAAACAAAATTAAATTTAACAAATAATATATATTTATTTATTTTTGTAAGTAAAAACAATTTATAAAAGTAAAGAGATAAACTTTTAGTTATAGAAAATATTTTTTCTTTTTTTTTTTGCTATAATACACTAATGTATATCTATTTAAAAATCTACTATCTACATTAACACTAAAAGTGTATTTGTATACACAAACATATTAATATATTTTACTGTTAAAATATACTCTTTAGTCTTTACTACTACCATCAAATTGTCTTTATATGAACACATTAAATAACCTATTATATGTTTCTTCAATTTAACATTTTTATAGTTACAAAAACGCATTCGTTAATCTTACATACTCCTATCTTATATACTACAATAGTAGTCTTTTTAAATAAATTATTTGATTGGTGAAAAAAATATGAGACGATCTATTTTTATTTTCTTTTTTTCTTTTACTTCAACAATCTTTTTATTTATGTAAAGGTGAGTATTTCTATTTTTTTAGAAACTGTAATTGATTGTATAATTTTCACAAGCATTTTTTTATCTTATATATAAGTAATCCTTTCTCTTGTAAAATAAGTAAATAATATTATAATTTCGAATTTTATGATATATATATAATAATTTCCTTATAATGAGCTTTTCTAAATTTTAAAGCTGTTTAAATTTTATGATTTTTTATAATTGACTTTTAATATTTTTAAAACTGTTAAAAACAAACTTTTGTTTTACATTTGGAAGTTTACCAAGGTTTTTTTTATAAAAAAAATTTAAAATTAAATTAGGTTTTATTTTCTATATTTTACTTTTATATAAAACCTTTTTATGGTAGGTTTTGAATTTCTACATTTTTATTTTCTAAATTTATTAAAATTTAGAATTGACATGTGTGAATATCTGAATGATACAATTGATATGTGTCACGATCTTGTTAATGAGTAACTTTGACATCAAGCTTTATATAATAAGATTTGACTGTAATAAAACCGTTTGATAATATATGTAAAATAATAAATCTAAAAATGCTCTAGGGCTAAAACTGCACACATATTAAATATATATAACTGTGAGTTTTAAAAATTAGAAACACAACCATTAAAATAAACTTATAATAAACAATATTATGGAAAAACACTTAACCCTAAGTCATAATGAGTCAAGCCAACCTTGAAATTTTTTTATATGTATTATAAGTATAAAATACTTTATGAAAAAATATTTAAAGAGTAACAAGCATTATAACAGTTATTGGTATTTCTATTACTCATAAATAAATATTATGATGAAGTGATCCTAAGTGAGAATATTATATGAACGATTATAATAAGTAAATGCAGTTTTCTAATAAAATAATTTTAAAAATACCAATAATTATAATAAAAATATACAACTTCTAAAAAAAAGATTAAATAGTTCAATCTTAAAAAAACACATATTTTACGAAGAGTTCCGATAAAAATAAATGCAATTACATAATTAAAGTTGATTAAATTTCTATATTACTATTATCATTTCTAAAATCTTTACTTAGATTATAGTATAATGTTGTATATTGAATATTAAAATTCATATTATTTAGATTCATGAAAAAGAAATTTGTATCAGCAAAAAATGATTTGTTGGTTAACTAATAAGAGACAAAAATATATATATAGAGTTTAAAAGACATAACATAAATATAACTATTAGAAAAAAGTTTTAAATAAGATATGGTTGAAAAAATACGACTCTAAGATAAACAGAAGCCAACCATATGATTTTTTTAATTGTAAATAATACAACTTTACAATGAACAGACACCACGGTACGATGTTTTTTAAAAAGAAATATTAAAAATTATTTAACAAAAAAATACACGAAAAGTTTCAACCACTGTTAGCATATATTTAGATTGTTATTGTTATATAGATTAAATATAGGGATTCTCTCAGTTTTACATCTATTGAATTCCCCATTTATCTGCGACGTCCTTGTTAGTTTCAAAATTTGTTCACTTGCACAGTAGAAATCGTAGTTTTATACCAAATTACAGAGATGGAGAATTATATCTGGTAATTCGTCTTTATATACACAATTGATACCGAGTCATATGCACTAGAAAACCCACTTCACTCATCAACTTCTGTACACAGGGGAAGTATTCTCCCCTACAAAATGTTGCAGGGAGAGAGAGGATTGGTCGTTAGACTTGTTGCCCCCAAGTACACAAGGCAGGTCCTGAGACTGGGTATTTCCAACTCTTTGCATCCTATAATGTCGATAAGCTTGTAAATATTCAATATTCAATATTCACTGCTTCTTTACCAATTAATTTAAAAATTCCATAAATAGATTCCAGCTAAGAAGATTTTCGACTCATTTACGCACCAGATCAAATTAGCGAGTTTTCGTTAATCGTAGAACTGCCATCCTTTAATTGCAAGCCTCGGTAAGAAAGCAGGCTGCAAAGAGGATGACCTAGTGTAAAGCGTAATGGACACGCTCAAGCAACTGTACAACTTGGTGTAGCATGAGAGGCGGAGAAGAACGTTGTTTTGAACTTGCTTTTGATGTACTTGGTGATGGCGGAGGTGTCGATAAAACTGACTCTTGCTGTCTATTTGTAAGCTCCAAGAACTGAGCAAGCATGTCACCATCCAATATCTTTGTTGCTTGGTACTGCAACAAGTGAAAACTTATGTATCATACTAGCAATAATGGATAAGAGTTAACTTTTTTAGCACACTCTTTTCGTGCCCACAGACACAAACATTTAAAGTCCCACCGAATGCAAACATTGAAGTGTGAACTAGATATTATTCTCACATCTAGAAAATTAGAACTTTTCTGGTTCACTTACCGGATTCTCTCGACCTCGGAACTCCTTATGATCATTACCAAGAACAGGAGCAGTAAGCGGATGGATCCCGAGCTTCGCTTGGACAGCTTCTAAGAGCTCATATTCCTCACTACAGAAATTGGTGATCAGTCATTGAACTTACCAAGGAAAATAAGCACAAACAGAATTTTCTGGTGCAAGTTTAAGGGTAACTAAGCATTACACAAGAGAAAAAGCCTCTATTTGGTGGAAAAGAAGGTCAAGGCAATATATTTTCAAAACTACGTATTACTTATGCCATAAACTAGCAATGCCTTCAGTCAGATATTCAAATCATACCTTGTAATAGGAGCAAATACAAATATACTTCCCAATAGCGTGCCTGCTATGATAGTGTCATCAGCTGTGCCAATACTTTTACTAAGACCATAACTCTGCAGTCCATCATCAGCTGGAAGTTTATAGATGTTGCAACCCTGTTAAGAAGGTGGGGGCAAGCAGAAATGAATTGACATATATATATATATATATATATATATATATATTGGTTAACCACTGAGTGAACAGAAAGCAATTAAGATAGCAACATTAGCCTTTTCAATTATTATAAAGTGTAATGCTCGCTGCAAGTCTAGGATTTACCTTTTTGATAGCCATGGCAATCTCGCCCATGTAATAAGCACAGTTTAGATTCAGGTTGGACTCCGGACTTGAATATTCTGGATCATCACAAGGTATTTTCAGTTAGCAATCATAAAAATTAGCCTCTATAACAGGTTTGTTTTATAGCATCTTAAAGATTCGTAAGAACAAGGAAGATCAGCGAAGACTAGATACTAAATTTAGTCCTACGATCAAGCAATCAATTTAAATGACGTTGGTACTTCCATCTTTGACATCTGAACTAAGCTACATGTTCTGCAGCATATGAAACAATATTGCATACTCCTCCAACTGTGATCATCACGATCGGCAGGGGGTTTGCCGACTGGCTGACACAGCAAGTACTATTTGGACACTAATAAATCTAGTATCTATAATCTACTAGATCACACCTTTTAAACTGTAGTGAACATTGTTCAATAAAAGCTAAACTTGAGAATGGAAGAGTGAAAAGAGAGTAATATCTGAGCTTCATGAGAAAAGGCTAAGTGCTTCTTACCAAAGTCTGCATGATCTTTGCAAGACAAGATTGCTATACTTCCCTTGCGATCAGATACAGCAACAGAATTGGCATCCATTAGAAAGCAGTCAGCAACTAACCTCTGCGCTGGATCACAATATATTTGGTGAAGTTTCTTCGAGTCCTTCAGTAACATAGAAAAAAAAGAATCTCAAACATTTTTAGCCAAAATCAAGTAGGCAAAGAAATCAGAAGACATATAAGAAAGAAACAACAGAAGGTAATATTCATTAGTGACAACAGAACAAACCTCGTGATAGGAATAAAATAGAACACCATCACGGCAATCACCAACGACAATTCTAGTGAAGTATGTGCGCAGAGATGTTATCATAAAACGAGTCCTTCCAACCGCAAACCTCTTCATTTTCTCAGGACTATCGTTCGGAAAACCACATATATAGAACTATTGAAGACCATAGTCTTGGTTAGCAGATTAACATGTTAACAATTGGCACAAAACTATAGATAATCAAAGTGAGGCTTACAGCATTGCCAGCAGATGCCAGGAAGTAATGATCAAGGTATGGACAGATTGCAAGTACCATACCCGGCCAAGTGGTTGCAGAGGCCAATCTTAACTGCCATGTTTCAGCTTCATCAAGTTTGATTCCATCACAGCTGTTATCATCTGGACTGCTACAAAGACTACTGTTTGATAATTGTTCTGTTGGGTATCCCACAACATCACGAAAAGGTGATGTACGTTGGGAAGACGAACCAGCCTTTGAACAAATTGTCATTGAGCCACTATCCGAGTTTTGAGTGTGTTCTAAGCAGAGAATGATTAATCGTCCTTTTGTACTGTAAAAAGGCATTCAAAGGTAGACACACAGTCAGTACAAATTTCGTCTTACATCAGTCACCACTTTCACTCCACGGTCAAGTTAAAAAGTGGCTAAGAACCAGATTTCCAACCTTTCGGCTTCACCACTGGGTAGTATAGCAGGACCAGAAGACAAACTCGTCCCAACCACAAGGACATGCTCATTTCCCACACGTACAAGCTCCATTGACTTTCCAGCTTCTCCAGGTTTGAGCTTGTAAGATGATAAGATTGACCCACCGAGCGGGTCCACACAGCATATATCAGACGTACACGTATCATACAGATCTGTTCTCATCACAATCAATAGTTTGCTTTCACTATGGTAGATAACCTTTCGCGGGGTGCCTCCAAGGTGAAACTTTTGCGCATTAAGCCGCTTGCTGTGCACCATCTCCACCTACAAAAGAAGCATATACATCAGGCGATCATAGCCAGACCCAAATAATAGCTCCAACATATTCCCACAACTGTTCTATCCTGTATAAGGCTACGAAATTATAGATGCAAGCAATTAACAAATACAGTTGGTAACTACTTTCAGGTAAACCATATCAAAACATTGACCATTGATCAATGGAATTTGCATATTTTTTTCCAAAGCATAACAAAATGGTCCGTGAAACCTGAAGTTAAAATTTGTAAACTAGAATACTTACCAGATGTAAACAGTTCTCTGAAACAAAAAGAATTCCTTGAGGGCATTCAGACGAACATACAGGAGTTGCATGAGTAGAAGGTTGGAATGAGATGGAAGTATATGAAAGGCTTTGTCGAGCTGTTTGTAACAACCATGGCCTGTCACTAAGAGCTATTATGTCTGAATCCAGTGTATCACTGAATGGAACCAAGAAAACAGGTGTGATGCCAATGCGCCGGGTGGCAATTAACAGAAGGTTGATGGGTAAATTGTCTTTTTTCCCCACAACAATGTCCATCTCTTCTTTGGAGTAACTAAAATAATCTGGACAATTAAACCCGGATGAATGTGAAAAAGGAGGCCATTCAAAACGGAGCAGCATCCCATTTCTCAACCCAGAAAGGACATAAAGTTGATCAACTAACACGAGTCTTACATCTTGAGGAATGCATCCACTAATAACAGTTCCCATTGTATTTGTTAGCGATACCAACCCAGAAGCAAGGACTCGTACACCAACACCATCTTCTGAGAAGGAGAGGACCTCAACAGAAGGCTTATGTGTGCCAATCACAAACGTATAGCCTTGCTCCATACCAGAAGGAATCGCAGCTTTGCAACTATTATCCCAGGAAGAAGCACGGGATCTCTTCTTTCCAATATGTTTTTGAGGAACTGAGATGCAGGAAACTTCATACTGCAATGTTACTCGCTGAATTTCGTAGATTTCACAGCACTGAGATGATAGTGATTTGATCCCAAGAATAGACAAGAAACAAGGGTTAGACGTAGAGACAACTATCAAATTTTGACCAACTGCACCCAAGCTGATACTGACATTTTCTGGGAACCACGACGAGAAAAATGGTAAAGAAACAGGAATACCATCAGAATGAGCATCCGTGGTGGGCATGCAAAGCCTTATTGCATCTTGGTGAATCTGAACCAACAAACCATCAGCAACAAGCCCACATGCCAAGGTACAAACATCAGACTGGAAACCAACTGAATCAGTGACATCTTTAAAACTTAATCCAACTGATAAAACCCTGGTCTCTTCAACAAATGACAAAACAAGAAATGAATGGTATACATCGGTAAGCTTCATTTTAACAGTCCAAGTACCAGTTATTCCTTGATAAACGGGAGCGGTTTTCAGAAGTTTTTCTACATTAATGCCACTACGAATAATTCTCAAAGAGCCTTCAGGGGTTACACCACAGCAAGCAAATATTTGATCTCGTTTCTCATTCTGGTCATCCATAACCGAAAAATCCAAGATCGGAGCAATATTTTGTATGGAACTCATCCAATGTAGCTTTTCAGTTCCCAATTTGAAAACCGTTCCATCTGCCATTTCCGCAAACGTAGCCAAGAACCCACCTTCGACCCATAAAATTTCCTTGCATGGTAAACCTTTGTATAAACATTCTGATAGATTTACTTTAACCCCATCATCCTCATATATGAGTTCAAACATGAAAAATTCACCATCATCTAAGCAAATAATCATCCGAGGGTTATGATTATTTTCCGGCTCCCAAGTCCATGAAGAGACATGCTTAGAACTCAACTTCCCAATGTCACTTTCAGAATCTATGAACATGGGATCATAATCCCTGAGCTCTAACAAAGCACATGCAGCAACATTAAAAAGACCCTCATCGTCACCATCTTGTACTCGACACGACTCTTCAACAAAATGCTCTTCCACTAATGAAGCGGGAACAAGATCTAAGGATGTCCTAAACAGACAGCAAGGGTTTTGAGGATCTCTAAGATCCATTAAGAGCGCATCACCAACCCTGAAGAGAAAGGCAAATCCACAGGAGTGAGGTACTTCGACAATGCTATGTGCCAGAGCCCCAGGTTCAACATACTCTGATATTATAGACATGGATTCCTCTTTGACATTCCATTTAAACAAAACCAGCTCATTCATGAGAGACCCTTTCCTATACAATCAGAAAAATACTGTAAGTAACCCTGGGATGACAGACACTCTCATGAAGCAAGCACAATAACTGAAAACAGAGCTTTTCAAACTGAACATATTCATACCTATTTGTAACAATGGCAAGAACAGGATCATACTCCTTGGATTCATGAAAATCTTTAGAAATGAAACACATGCTCCAAATAGTACCAGATATTGCTTGTACAGAACTACCATCCCCTCCGTCTTCAGAAGGATAAGAAATCCTCTAAAATTTAAGAGATTAAATATATTTTTTTTAGCCACTCTTTCAGTATCACTCATGACACACAACTAAAGGTAACCCTGCTGTCTACTGAAGTTACAAAAAATAGCAAAGTTGGTGGCAGAAATCAATACCTTATGAATAATATCACCCATAGACAATGTTGAGAGGGAAAACAGATCAAAACGATCATGATACGCACTCACAGCAAGAAAGAGACCACTGCAAAATGCATTACAGGAGTCAAAATTACTCGTTGCTATTCAAGATACAAAATGTTAGCTTTAGCAGTAAGGTGTGGCTAAGAAACATGAACACTCCAATTCAATTTCCTAAAAAATCCAAGAGTGAGTACCAGGGCAATGGCCAAAATATACAGGAAAAGTAATATCTACGTCATCAATAGGATAATGAAGTAAAAAAAATCATGGTTAACGAAAACGTGCCTGGAATCTATTGTGAGCATTCTTCCAAGTTGAATCCTTGAGTTACCTGGACTTGAAAGTTGAACATGTTGTATGGGCGAGAACCTATACACCAGACAGCAGTAAAATGAGCATGGTAACATTAGGTTTGCGGGATAAATAAGAGTACACGAGAAAGAAACCTGTGCATTTCATTGCTAAATGAGAGAAATGAGAGCTTTCCAGAATCAGAAAGAACAGCGAGAAGGTCTTTTCCCATCTACAAAAGATAACAGATGGTTGACATAACTAATCACAGAGATATGCATTCCTATCACTAACAAAACATCGGTCGTTACCCATTTGAAAATGTAAAATACATGATCACTAAAATAGATTATTTCGTGTTTAATCGTAAAATGCTTACCTGAAAACTATTTGAATATAGTTTATTACTCTGAGGTATGACAGCCAAATCCTTAATTGTTCCAAAGACATTCTGTTCACACACCGATTCAACAATCCCATCTTCACCAATAATCACCAATTCTATGCATGTCTCCTGGTAAGAGATAAAAAAAAATACATTCTAGTTACTGACATAGCAACAAAATTTAACATACCATTATACCTGGCACGCACTAAAGACCTAAGCTTTTTCTCACTGGATCTCTGCTCTACAAACTATACATCTATTTGAAAAAAAAATTTGCAAAACCTTTTATAACATCCTGATAAAACTTTCTACTCTTATCACAATGCCCTCAACAGAGAAAACAGCTAAAAAAAAAGTGAAACAAGTGCAGATACTCGAGTCCACAAAATCTCAATCCCTAAAGGAGAGGAGATGTTTAACAATTACCCACGAAAACAAATCAGAATCCAAATCACTAAAAAGTTAGAGATCAGTGGAAGAAGAAAGGATGAACTAAGACCTTGCCGAAAACTATGTCGCGGGAGGAACGGGAGCGGAAGTAGCCATAAGCAACCTGGAGAACGACGCTGGGGCGGAGGATACACTTAGCGAGGTAATGATCCCCGACGGAAGAAGGGGAAGAGGAAGGAGGAGGCGTAGGAGCCGCCGTGGTGGCAGAGGATGATTGAGACTGAGCGGAAGATTCATCCTCCGGAGCCGCCATCAGAAATTCAAAGATACGGCAAGGGTCGTGGTGCCTTAGTTTAATTTAACTCTCCTCCGTCTTTGGGAAAAATTAAAAAGGGGGAAAAAAAATCTTGCAGTGACACCACTGTTCCATAATAATATCTATCAATTAACATTACAATATCTATAACCAAAGTATATTAGATTTTTTTTATCAAACTGTCATTAACATATATACCCTAATTTGTATGATAAACAAAATTTATAGTATCGTATAATGGTTCCTATTGTAGTATTATTTTTTTTGGTAACATGTCACAAAAATTTACAATGATAAATTAATTCAATTTATCTTTTCAATTTAAATATACTAGGATTTAACCCGTGGTGCGGGACAATATTTTTAATTGTAACAAAAATTTACAATGATAAATTAATTCATTTATCTTTTCAATTTAAATATACTAGGATTTAACCCGCGATGCGGGACAATATTTTTAATTTTAAAAATTTAAAATTTATATTATATTTATTTGTTATTTTATTATTGTTTTATTAATTTTAAAAATATAAAATTTTACAGGTATTTGATATAAGTATTCAAAGTATAAGATTTTTGTAGTGTTTTCAAGGTTTTAGCCCGTATGGTATATGTATAGTCTAATAATACATTTATCTCTTGGTACACATCTAAAAGTGTTTTAAAAAAAAAACAATTCCACTTAACTCCCTATATGGGATTAATGCCAACCCGTCTCACCAAAATCAAAATAAGTTTTTGTGTAAAAAAATAATCAAAATAAGTTTTTTATCAAGATTAATTATGTTAATTGTTCTACCAAATTAGCATATTTTTGTAGTTTATAATTTTTCCATGTCAATATATATAGTTTATGATAATTAATAGAATTTTATTTTTTTGGTAATTCCTCAACAAATAGAAAATAAACCAAATTATATGGGGGTTTTCAACATATTTAATGTGACATTTTATAATTGGATTTTCGGTTTAGGAAATTTATTAATGTTAATATAATTATGGAGATTGTAAACTTTTGTTATGGAAAATATGTTGTATATCATTTAAATTTGAGAGATTCTAGCATCCATAAAAATAATTTTGGAGATTTAATGGATTAAAACTTTATTGGGAAGAGTTGTTTTTAGAAAAATCAGAATGTATAGATGTTGTTAAGATTTTATAGCAATAAATGTAACAAATGTTGGTCAATTTAAGAAAATTTAGTATTTGAGTGTCTTTGCAATGTTATTTATGGAATTGTTTTAGGGGTTAATGTTGTAAAAGAAAAATTAAATAAGTAAAACTTAAAGAGCATAAACCAAAACGTACTTAAAAATATTAATATAGATTTTCATTGAGTTGGTAAATTAGATAAGAAAAAGAAAGGTATTTCAATTTTTCTCTAGAATTGTTTTTTTTGGCTCGAGATGAAAAGGAGGGTAATTTTAGGTTCTTGTAAAAAATCTGATGCACTTCAGTAAAAAAATCATTGTACTAATTGCAAAAAAAAAAAAAAAAAAATTGTAAGAGAAAAGGTTAAAAAAAAAAAAGGAAAGAGTTAAATCGAAGAAGAGGCGACCAAAAAGTTGTGGTAAAAAGAAAAAGAGACTCCGTTTATTGCGCCAAAACCAGAGGAGGTTGCCTCTTCCCATCTCTCTCTTCTCTTGATCGATCTCGCCGTTCGATCTCCCTACAGGCGTTTGTTAGTTCCCTGCTCCGATTCCATTCCTGTCTGTTTAGGACACCACGACTTCTTTCTAAGGTAATGTTTGTTTTTTTCTGTTATCTTCCATTCCTTTTATCAATCCAATCCAATCCAACAGTTGAATTTTTTGCTTGTCATCTGACTCAATTTTGAAACTTTTGTTTAAAATCCTTAAATTTATGTCTTGATGGTAGTTTTGATCGGAATTAAGAGTTGTTTCGTCTGAATTCCATTAAAAAGTAGAGATTTTTTTTTATTAAGGGTGTTTGTTTATGGAGTTTTGTGTCTTAATTCATTCAATGCGTTGCATTTTTGATCTGATCTAGCGATGCTTGGTTCTTCGTTTTGTGTTTTGTTTTGTCTGCAGACATTTTCTAATAATATCTACAACTATGGATCCTCCTGTGACGGATCTTGAGAGTATCGAAGATCAGAAAGAAGGAGGACCTTCGTTTCACTGTGATCTTTACGATACAGAAGTAGTTCACAAGATTGCTCAGGTTTTTCTCCCTGGATTAGCCACCGCTTGTGTCGACAACACTACCGGTGATATCTTCAAGAGTCCAGGTTCTGTCGCTGCTGACATCCGAAAAGAGATGATCGATTACATGACTAGTAGAAGCGAAAGCTTCGTGGCTGAACACATTGTTCTTCAAGGTGGTTCGGAGATTGAAGCTTCTCATGATCCTTTTGACATTATATCTGACTTCATCGATGATTTCGCCACTTCTAAGCGTAACCTCTTCAGCCGTGTTTCTGGTTGGATGCTTAGCGAGAGGAGAGAAGACAACATCGATGATTTCGCGCAAGAGATGGAGATAAGTGGGTTCTGGTTGACGGATCATAGAGAAGGCATTGCTCAGACTTTGCTTAGAAACGTTGATTTTAAAAACACTTCTCATTGTGAGATGAAGTTCCAAACACAAGGAGAACTCGCCAAGCACGCCTTGAGTTGTGGGTATAGAACAATGAACTGTGAGAACGAGGGTTGTACTGCCGTCTTCTGCGCGAATCAGATGGAGAATCATGATTCTGTTTGCCCGTTCAAGATCATTCAGTGTGAGCAGAACTGCTCGGAGAGTATAATGAGACGTGAAATGGATAGGCATTGTATAACCGTATGTCCTATGAAACTTGTGAACTGTCCATTTCATTCTGTTGGTTGTCTCTCTGATGTACATCAATGTGAGCTCCAACAACATCATTTGGATAATGTAAGCTCTCATTTGATGTACATTCTCCGGAGCATCTACAAGGAAGCATCTCCTGATGATCTCAAACCCCGAGCTGAACAGATACAGCAGGTGACATATCCAGCATACACATTTTTCTCCGTTTCAATCTTTCTTGAGCTTAAAATATGACTCTAGTTTGAAACTTTTGTGGTATGTTGCAGTTGTCTACTCGGCTGTCTGAAGCCAGGAATGCAAGATCACTAACGAATCTGGTCAAGGAACTTGATGCAAAGCTGGGGCCTTTAGATATCAAACCAAAGAAGATTGTTACTGACTCGGAGTCTGATAAACCTGAAAGTACAGAAAAGAAAGATTTAGAAGAAGCTGAGACTAAAGAAAAACCGGAGATGAGTAACTTGAAAGCTGGTTTACTGGAGCAAACCGCAAGGGAAGCTCCGGAAGATGTAGTAGTTTCAAAAGAAGTAGATGATGCAATGGTGGAAATAGCTGCAAATAAAGTTTCAGAAGCTGCAAATAAAGTTTCAGAAGCTGAGATAGCAGAGAATGTTAATGAAGAAGGAGAACTAAAAGCGCAGAAGCTTTTAGAAATTGGTGAGTTCATCAAAGAAGGAGATAACAACTCTGCAGATGATTTATCAGAGAGAACTGAAACCAAAGCTCCAGAAGTTGTAGTCATGGATGAAGTTAGAGAGGAGGAGGAGAGTGCAGAGACAAAAGACTCGAGAACAATTGAAACAACCAGAGGTTTTGAAGTTGAAGTCAATGCGATGAGTAATGAAGATCATAGAGAGACAAAGAAATCAACTGAAACTGATACCGAAGCTCCATCGAGAATAGTCATGGACAATAAGGAGGATAAAGAGACAATGAAGTCAAAGGCTAGTGCTTCTGATGAAGCTGAAGCACTGTTAAAGAGTTCTCAAGGTTTTTCGACAGCACAAGCTGAAACTGTACCCAATATGTCTTAACATCTTTTGTTGAGACAGACTCAACTCTTGAAGCTAACATTGTGTGTTTGTTTTCTTTTCTTTTAACCGAGATTGTTTGTTTTTACCTGTCTGAAAAATATTAGAGTCATCAATTGTAATCCAGTTTTGTATAACTTAATCAATTGATTTGTTTGTTTTTGTGGTACTTCATCAATTGATAATGACTGTGTCTCATAGTCCTACTGATATGGCCAAATTCTGATTTAACCTTTTTGAACCGAAATCGAGATCTTTCTAACCCAAACGAACCAATTTATTAGCAAACCGTTCCGGTCTATCCGAACCGGAAAAAGGATTGGACACAACACAAACACACAAGTCAAAAAACAAATTTCGTCGTACAAATGAAAGTAGCAGAGTAAAGAAGAGAGAGTTGTTTTGTTTTGTGTGGCTTGGCTAGTGGAAGTGGTGGCATCATCAATGGAACTCTCGATCTCGCAATCACCGCGTGTCCGGTTCTCGTCTCTGGCGCCTCGTTTCTCAGCAGCTTCTTCTAATCACCATCGCCCTTCAATGCATTTAGCTGGGAAGTTCATAAGCCTCCCTCAAGATGTTCGCTTCACAAGCTTATCATCTTCGAGAATGCGGTCCAAATTTGTTTCAACTAATTATAGAAAAATCTCGATCCGGGTATGACCTCATTCCATCTTCTCTTTCATTATTTGCCGTTGCTTTGACTTTTAGTCAAGATGGTAAAGATCAAATCTTGGTATACTTTATCTGGAACTGGTGGTTTAATAAGCTCGACTAATTGTGGCACTAGCTCCCGTATTCAGTTAAATCAGACAAAGTTGGAAGGAATACTAGGATTGGAAATGGTGAATGTTTGTGGTAGAATCTGTAAATTTTATGTTTGTGCGTTTTGCAATGTCACTCACAAAAGTAGATACTATCAGGCATGCTCTGAGGTTGGTGCTGCTGGGTCTGATCCAGTGCTGGATAGAATTTCCCGGTTCCAAAATGCTTGCTGGAGATTTCTTAGGCCTCATACGATCCGCGGAACAGCTTTAGGATCCACGTTAGTATTTTTGTTGCGTATTTGATTTATGAAGGGACTTCGTATTCTTTTGCTTTCATTTAGCTTGACTGTAATTTTTTTTTATGGCAGTGCCTTGGTGGCAAGAGCTTTGATAGAGAACACTCATCTGATCAAATGGAGTCTTGTACTTAAGGCACTTTCAGGTCTTCTTGCTCTTATATGTGGTAATGGGTATATAGTCGGCATCAATCAGATCTACGACATTGGAATCGACAAGTATGTGGTACCATTAAATACGGATGTACATTGGTCACTATGAGAATTTAATGTAGCATCACTATTATAGTTGTAGAAGCATCTCGTGTGCAATGTGTTACTTCTTATGAGTAACATGCATATGACCACTACTTCTGAGTCAGTTTGAATTTGAATTTATCTTTTTGCAGAGTGAACAAACCATACTTGCCAATAGCAGCAGGAGATCTATCAGTGCAGTCTGCCTGGTTGTTGGTGGTATTTTTTGCGATAGCAGGGCTTTTAGTCGTCGGATTTAACTTTGGGCCATTTATTACATCCCTGTACTGTCTTGGCCTTTTTCTGGGAACCATCTATTCTGTTCCACCATTGAGAATGAAAAGATTCCCTATTGCAGCATTTCTTATTATTGCAACGGTAAAGGCTGTGTTATGCTACTCAATCTAATAATTCAACTATCACCATATGTGAATTTTTTAATAACATAAATACTGTATCGATGTTTCCTTATCAGGTGCGAGGATTCCTTCTAAATTTTGGTGTTTACCATGCTACAAGAGCTGCTCTTGGACTTCCGTTTCAATGGAGGTTAGTAGTCAAATGCACGATACTTTGATAAACAGGTCGAAATAATGAGAACTTTGCATGATTGTATGGATAGAGTTTTAAAATATGCGATGTTGTTCTTTGATTTCATCGTGAGTGCAATGGAGCTGACAATATATTACTCTCAACTTATTCGGTATTTGCAGTGCACCTGTGGCTTTCATCACATCTTTTGTGACACTGTTTGCGCTGGTCATTGCTATTACAAAAGATCTTCCTGATGTTGAAGGAGATCGCAAGTAAGTAATTGCACACATACCAGTTTCTCACCGCTCTTTGGCTTGATCCATTTTATAATCCTGGTGTCTTCAAAACGCAATTAATAGTTTGTCCTGGATTAACCAGCTCCGTTTGATATATATACGTTATGACCACTGAACAAACTTGGTTGACGAACGTCTTTATGTGTTTGTTCAAGCATGTTTAGTTAATCATGCTTGTTCCTTTGATTAATTTTGAATAGGTTCCAAATATCAACCCTGGCAACAAAACTTGGAGTGAGAAATATTGCATTCCTCGGTTCTGGACTTCTGCTAGTTAACTATGTTTCTGCCATATCACTAGCTGTCTACATGCCTCAGGTAAACACACCTCCTTCCTCATATTCTTTAACAATCTAAGTCCAAGTTGATTCCTCATATTCTTTAACAATCAACAGGTTTTCAGAAGTAGCCTGATGATCCCTGCACACATGATCTTGGCTTCAGGCTTAATTTTCCAGGTAAGCATCCAAAGATACATCCTATTGGCTATTTCTCTTCACATAGTATTGTCAGCCTGAGATAGTGCCCAGAAACGTCATAACTATATGCTTTTATTTTCTGCATTTTGACACATACCAAATTCATCCAATCTCTAATATCACTGTTGTTGATTTGTTTGTAGACATGGGTACTAGAAAAAGCTAACTACACTAAGGTAAAAATACTTGTACAAACTTAAAACTTCTAATCACCGATGATCATTGGCGTGTATATCTAATGGAGTGTAGAAACTTTTGGTTGTTGCAGGAAGCTATCTCAGAATATTATCGGTTTATATGGAATCTCTTCTATGCAGAGTATCTGTTATTCCCCTTCCTCTAGTTCTCTTTTGTATATCTTTTCTTCCTTTCTTCTTTGTCCATGTACATCAATCACCAAGGATATGTCTTTTTGGAATTTTGATAACTTGCAATAATATTGTTGTTACCAATGCAAAACACCAGCTTCTTTTTAGTTTGATGATCATCCTTGACTAAGATTAAACCGTAAAAGAATAAAACAAAATTCAATTCTGAATTCAAAAACTGATCCATTAATGTGAATATAATCCATAAATTCATGTACACAGTAATATCGATATATGTCCATTGTATATAATCGGTTTTCATGATTATCACAAAATTCATTCCTTAAACCATAAAAAGATTCGAATTTTTCACTAATCAGATTCAGATCATATTAATAATTATGCTATGTAAGTCCACGAGAAAACCCGCTAACCAAAAATAAACCGTTAAACCGGTTCTTTATTGGACAAACAAATGTGAAGCCCATTTGAACAGCCCAAAACCCTAACTTCCAAAATATATAAAAAAGAGTGATATTAGGGTTTTCGTTCGTCCTTTTAAAGCTTTTTAGTTTTCTCTGCCGTCGTCTCTCCCTCTCTCTCTCTCATTCGCGCGACGCTACACTATATCAGGTGATCTTATTTCTCCAAATTCTCTCTCTCGGTACTCTGCTTTCGTATTCGTGAGGTTTGGCTCATTACTCTGTTTCATCTTGCAGCCATGGCCGCCGTAGCAGAAATTGACGCTGAGATGCAGCAACAGCTCACCAACGAGGTCAAGCTTTTCAACCGCTGGACCTATGACGACGTTCAGGTAATTTCTTCAGCTTTCATTCTCTTGAAATTTTGTTTATGGAACCCTTTCTCATTGATTCTGTTTCATCCGAAGGATTCAATCATTTGCAATCTTAGCTTACTGTATTAGATTTGGTTGAAATCATTTCTAGCCCCTTTATTGCATCCTTCTCTTTTGTTGTGATACTCATATCTTTGCATTGCTGTTTTTGATTGGGGAAATGAGATTCAATTCGTCGAGTTCTGTAGCATAGCTGCAGGACCAATTTAGCTTTCACTAATATTTGGTTTGTACTTGTAATGCTAGAGATTAGTCACTATTTTTTTATTTTTCATGAGATATGAATCTTATTGATTGTAAGTAACGGTTTGTTTTCTAATCTTGTAGGTCACAGACATCAGTCTTGTTGACTACATTGGAGTTCAGGCAGCTAAACATGCAACCTTTGTCCCCCACACAGCTGGAAGATACTCTGTGAAGAGATTCAGGAAGGCTCAATGCCCCATTGTTGAGAGGCTCACTAACTCTCTTATGATGCACGGAAGGAACAATGGTAAGAAGTTGATGGCAGTTAGGATCGTCAAGCACGCCATGGAGATTATCCACCTCTTGCAAGACCAGAACCCGATTCAGGTCATCATTGACGCCATCGTCAACAGGTATTTGCTAAGCTTGAGAATTAGCAAAGCAGCCAGCATGTTTTACCCTGGAATATATCATTGCTACTATGAACATTTCGTTTTTATTATTAGTGTTTTTGATTGTTGTTTGTTCCAGTGGTCCACGTGAAGATGCTACCAGAATTGGATCTGCTGGTGTTGTTAGGAGACAAGCTGTTGATATCTCTCCTCTAAGACGTGTTAACCAGGCTATCTTCTTGATTACCACCGGTGCTCGTGAAGCTGCTTTCAGGAACATCAAGACTATTGCTGAGTGCCTTGCTGATGAATTGATCAACGCAGCCAAGGGCTCTTCCAACAGGTACATACACTCCCAATGACTTCGTTATTTTGCTCTCATATACAATTTAAGTAAAGCGAAGCTAATGATAAAACTGTTGTGTCTTGCAGCTANAATTTAGCTTTCACTAATATTTGGTTTGTACTTGTAATGCTAGAGATTAGTCACTATTTTTTTATTTTTCATGAGATATGAATCTTATTGATTGTAAGTAACGGTTTGTTTTCTAATCTTGTAGGTCACAGACATCAGTCTTGTTGACTACATTGGAGTTCAGGCAGCTAAACATGCNTTGATGATTACAGTCTTATCGATGAGTTCAATGTTTTATTTTCATTTAGATTGAAATGTGTCTCAGATGTTTTGCTCTTTTGTGTTATGAAGTTTATTTCGTCTGAACTACTTTGAATAGATAAATTTTTGATGCTATAAGCTATTTCGCATCAGTTTATTGTCAGTTTTTGAACTTATCTTACTGACTGCCTTAAACCACCAAATGGATCGGTTTTGGTCGGATTGTCCAAATCAAAATTAGAAGGACAAGATGTGCTTAGCAAAAAAAAAAATTAGAAGGACAAGATGTAATCATTGTAAACATTCAGAGTACACTTTCAATTCTTTAATATGCCACTAATTATCTAAATCAAACACAACACTTACGTACACACACTTACGTTTATTTATAAGAATGTAAATAAATACAACACTTTTGATCTTGCCAAGCCACGACTACCCACAATAAGAAGATCAAAGTGCATGCATCTGCTCCACCACCTCGCAAATCATCTCATTGTCAATCATAATTTATATTTTCAAGATTATGTTATATGTAGATTACATTAGTAATTTGTAAAGAGAACAAAATAAAAGTTATTTAGGTTTTGAAAATATAATTTACAGTTATGAACTGTATCCTACAATTAAACATTTTATTTCAAGTTTTTTTTAAAAAAACTTGACACTTGAATCATTGGTGTACAAAATTTTCAATTTTCGAATTAGTTTAAAGTTAAGGTTTTGATACCAACAAAAGTATAAATTATAAAGAAGAAGCAAACAAAAAGGAGAAAATTAAAACTATGATGTTATCATAACTTAAAAAGCTAATACTAATTTTTCGGAAAGGAAGAAGCTTCTATGCCAACGACGTCAAAATAAAAGTAATCGATATTAGTTAGTAGTTCATGGATGCGTGATTTATTCATAGGACGTTATCAGAATAGTCTGTTTTGATATTAGTTAATAGTCTGTTTTTACATGTTATTATTTACTATTATTGCATAATAAGAAGAAAATAAAGTACATTTTATCAGTTATCAGATGAAAGAAATGAAAATGATTAATTAAAAGTCACTGATTAACTAATAGAGAAAGGAACAGACCTCGATAGAAGCATAATATAAGCCCGGATTAACAAAGTAGAGGCTGTCCCAACCACCATAAGACTCGACTCGGGCAATATTAGCTTCAATCAAGGCATGGTAGTGATTCCAAATGTTCAGTTATGTATTGTTTAACCAAAGAGAGTCAGATAACATTCAAGACTTATCCGGTAAGAGCCAACACCCGAAAACCAGATCTACCTGTTTATCGCCCCCATATTGCTCATCCAGTGCTCTTTTAACATCAACTATTTTTACTACTTCGTCCTCGAGTTTCAACCTAAAAGAACAACAACATTTCATTAGCGTACTTTTACATTTCTTGGTGAAATCCTCTTTTACCAACATTTACCACAACAAAGCAATAAAATTTAGCAAGTATTTGGTGGATTTTAGCAGATAATTACTAGCAATTCAAATTTAACCAAGAAAGGCAAAGTTTTCATTAAAAGGGGCTACTTTTTTTGATTTTTTTTTTGTTAAATTTTTTCATCTAAATAATAAATTTAAATGATAGAAAAGCTACCCGAATTGGATCTGCTGGTGTTGTTAGGAGACAAGCTGTTGATTACCACCGGTGATCAACTCAGCCAATTGGGCTCTTCCAACAGGTAAATAAACTCTAAATGACTTCGTTATTTTGTTAACATATTATATAAGTACAGCGCAGCTAATGATAAAACTGGTGTGTCTTGCAGCTATGCCATCAAGAAGAAGGATGAGATTGAAAGAGTTGATATTCCTTTTGCCCTGAGAGTTACAATCTTATCAATGTTTTATTTTCATTTAGATTGAAATATGTGTCTCAGATGTTTGCTCTTTTGTGTTGTGAAGTTTATTTCGTCTGAACTACTTTGAATAGATAAATTTGTGATGCTTTAAGCTATTTTGCATCAGTTTATTGTCAGTTTTTAAACTTATCTTTACTGACCACCTTAAAGACTACCAATT
The DNA here is from genome assembly GCF_000633955.1 of Camelina sativa. Taxonomy (NCBI): domain Eukaryota; kingdom Viridiplantae; phylum Streptophyta; class Magnoliopsida; order Brassicales; family Brassicaceae; genus Camelina; species Camelina sativa. The sequence continues at coordinate 5,129,316 of NC_025699.1, read as the reverse complement.
GGATCGTTTTGGTCGGATTGTCCTAATCTCTTTTCTCATATTTTTGTATACTTCTGTAAATTCAATCTCGATCGTTAATACCTATTATTCGTTCCCAAGAGGGGATTTGATTTACAAGAAATCAAAACAAGAAGAACAAAATGCTTCTACCTATCAATCATTTTAAACATTCAACAATATGATTTGGAACAAGATGCTTTAATTTCAACCCATATTTTCATTGACATTACTTTTCAGAGTACACTTTCATTTCTTAATATGTCACTAATTTATCCAAAGTATATAAAAAAGAGTGATATTAGGGTTTTTCGTTCGTCCTCTTAAAGCTTTTTAGTTTTCTCTGCCGTCGTCTCTCTCTCTCTCTCTCATTCGCGCGACGCTACACTATATCAGGTGATCTTATTTCTCCAAATTCTCTCTCTCGGCACTCTGCTTTCGTATTTGTGGAGTTAGCTCATTACTTTGTTTCATCTTGCAGCCATGGCCGCCGTAGCAGAAATTGACGCTGAGATGCAGCAACAGCTCACCAACGAGGTCAAGCTTTTCAACCGCTGGACCTATGACGACGTTCAGGTAATTTCTTCAGCTCATTCTCTTAAAATTTTGTTTATGGAACCCTTTCTCATTGATTCTCTTAGCTTCAGAGGGATTCAATCATTTGCAATCTTAGCTTACTGTATTAGATTTGGTTGAAATCATTTCTAGCCCCTTTGATGCATCCTTCTCTTTGGTTGTGATACTCATATCTTTGCATTGCTGGTTTTAACATTGTGCTCTTGTTTTGGTGTTTTTTGATTGGGGGAAATGAGATTCAATTCGTGATACTATCGTGATACTACCTGCGTTTCTTATTAGATTCATATTTTTGCATTACTGGTTTAACCTTGTGCTCTTGTTTTGATGGGGAAATGAGATTCGCTTTCACTGATTAGTCACTATTTTGATTTCATGAGGTATGGTTCTTATTGATTGTAAGTAGCGGTTTGTTTTCTAATCTTGTAGGTCGCAGACATCAGTCTTGTTGACTACATTGGAGTTGAGGCAGCTAAACATGCAACCTTTGTTCCCCACACCGCTGGAAGATACTCTGTGAAGAGATTCAGGAAGGCTCAATGCCCCATTATTGAGAGGCTCACTAACTCTCTTATGATGCACGGAAGGAACAATGGTAAGAAGTTGATGGCAGTTAGGATCGTCAAGCACGCCATGGAGATTATCCACCTCTTGTCTGACATGAACCCGATTCAGGTCATCATTGACGCCATCGTCAACAGGTATTTGCTAAGCTTGAGAATTAGCAAAGCAGCCAGCATGTTTTACCCTGGAATATATCATTGCTACTATGAACATTTCGTTTTTATTATTAGTGTTTTTGATTGTTGTTTGTTCCAGTGGTCCACGTGAAGATGCTACCAGAATTGGATCTGCTGGTGTTGTTAGGAGACAAGCTGTTGATATCTCTCCTCTAAGACGTGTTAACCAGGCTATCTTCTTGATTACCACCGGTGCTCGTGAAGCTGCTTTCAGGAACATCAAGACTATTGCTGAGTGCCTTGCTGATGAATTGATCAACGCAGCCAAGGGCTCTTCCAACAGGTAAATACACTCCAAATGACTTCGTTATTTTGCTCTCATAAATAATTTAAGTATAGGGAAGCTAATGATAAAACTGTTGTGTCTTGCAGCTATGCCATCAAGAAGAAGGATGAGATTGAAAGAGTTGCAAAGGCCAATCGTTAAAGATTTTCCTTTTGCCCTGATGATTACAATCTTATCGATGAGTTCAATGTTTTATTTTCATTTAGATTGAAATATGTGTCTCAGATGTTCTGCTCTTTTGTGTTATGAAGTTTATATCGTCTGAACTACTTTGAATAGATAAATTTTTGACGCTTTAAGCTATTTCGTATCAGTTTATTGTCAGTTTTTGAACTTATCTTACTGGCTGCCTTAAGCTACCAATTGGATCGGTTTTGGTCGGATTGTCCAAATCTTTGTATATTCAATCTCGATCGTTAATACCTTTTATTCGTTCCAAAGAGGGGATTTGATTTACAAGAAATCAAAACTAGATGCTTCTATTGTAAACATTCAACAATATGATTTGGATACAATATTAGTTGCTGATAAGCAACAAAACGACGAGAATTCGCTTTATATTCGACCCATATTTCATTGACATTACTTTTCAGAGTACACTTTCATTTCTTAATATGTCACTAATTATCCAAATCAAACATTACACTCTTACGTTTATTTATAAGAATGTACATAAATAAATACCACAAGAAATGGTCACGATGAAAGCAAAACCATTACCAAACAAACAACAGACCACTTAAAATTGTGTGCGATATGTTTTTAGTGGTAAGAACTAAGAAGTACTAAATTTTAACTCGAACCTGAGATATTAGGCATAACAAAAGACTACTGAACAATCAGATCAAACAGATTATTTTGTATTTGTGGCCTTTCAGTTAATTATATCTTATGTGGCCTAAAGCAAGCAATAGCAGACCCATGATGCATTTTTACCCAGGTCAAACATAACTATAAAAAGAAATTTGATGGAGCAAATGTGTTTTTTTTTTCTTTTCTCAATAGCATTAAGTAAAATTAAAAATTTACACAGGTCATTTGAAAATATAAATTACAGTTATGAACTGTATCCTATAATTAAACATTTTATTTCAAGTTTTTTTTAAAAAAACTTAACACTTGAATCATTGGTGTACAAAATTTTCAATTTTCGAATTAGTTTAAAGTTAAGGTTTTGATACCAACAAAAGTATAAATTATAAAGAAGAAGCAAAAAAAAAAGGAGAAAATTGAAACGATGATGTTATCATAACTTAAAAAGCTAATACTAATTTTTCCAAAAGGAAAAGCTTCTATGCTAACTACGTCAAAATAAAAGTAATCGATATTAGTTAGTAGTTCATGGATGCGTGATTTATTCATTGGACAACTTGGAATAGTTATGTTTGAATTACAATCTCACTACTGATAACTGTACTTAATTATGACAACTTGCTAATGCCAGACCTTGAAAATCATAAATATGTTGTCAGCTGCATCATCATGTCTTTCTTTATCATTTTTTCATTCCCCTGTCTTTAGCCTCACCTGCCCAAAACACATTTTAGGTAGTTAGGTTATGCTTTTATATGTTCTTACTTACTATTACTGCATAATAGAAATGGTCTCTTACATTATGGTCAATGTTGCACACTAATATGAGCATGAAATCATTCCTGCCTTTCTCAAATATGAACGGTGGATGCTGCATCAAGACTTATCCGGTAAGAGCCAACACCCGAAAACCAAATCTACCTGTTTATTGATCCCATATTGCTCATCCAATGCTCTTTTTTTTTTTAATCTAATGTTAAATTATATTCAAAAGAAAAATAAACTGTTTACAAAGCTTTGATATATATTGTTTTAAAACCTTTTAGAAAGAAAGAGATTACAAGTTAATAGAATCTTGCTTCAATAGAATCTTGCTTCAAACCAGACTTGAATATTTGATCCTCCATCCTCCTTGATTGTACTTAGTCGATTACGGACAGTCTTGTCTATGAATTTGACAATCGTCTCAGCTAGGGAAGGTTTTTCTCCATGCCGTCGGTCGTTCCTCTCTCTCCAGATAGAGTGGATCGTACTTTGAAAAGCATATCCCACAATTAATCTCTTTGTCTTGTCCAGTATGCTCCCTGCTAATAGATACATGATGTCTTGCCAGTGGTTTGTGAACTTGTCAGAGAGCAGCTTCTGTACTAATACCTCCCAGACCTGCGCTGAGAAAGGGCACTGGAAGAACAAATGTTCTCTTGTCTCCAGAGGGTGAGTGCAAAAGATACAACCTGTATTAACCGGTTGATTCCAGCGTTGCATCCTTTCTCCTGTTGCGATTCTATTTTTTGCCACGAGCCAGGTGATAAAAGCGTATTTGGGAGTAGCATGTCGAAACCAGATCACTTTATGGTTCTCCATTGTGGGACGAACGACATGGATATGGTTCCACGTAGCTTTAGTAGAGAACTTTTCCCGATAAACACCATCTTTATCTTTCCACAGAGCGATGTCATATTCTGCAGGTACTTGTGCTATCCGATATTTTGATATTTCCTCCTCAACAGATTGGAGCCGAGCATCTCTATGTCTTTGATGCCGAGACATAGCAAAAACTTCAGCCACAATACTGTTTTCCGGGATTCCCATAGCAATGTATCCTCTATCTCCATTCAGTATTCGCATTCTACCCAAGGAGGACCAGTTATCAAACCAAAAAGAGGTGGTTAAACCATTTTTTACCTCCACACGATGAAACAGTGCCGCTAAATCTCGATATTTTAGCATTTTTTCCAAATCTATGAGCCACCTGTGGCATCATCTCGCACAGCCCATAGAGAACCACACTGTAGAAGATAGCGTGTCACCCACGCAGTCCACAGCGAGTCCTTTGCTGACAGAAGTCGCCAAACCAGTTTTAACATACTCTTTTAACATCGACTATTTTGACTACTTCGTCCTCGAGTTTCAACAACATCAACATTTCATCAGCATACTTTTAAATTTCTTGGTGAAATCCTCTTTTACCAACATTTACCACAACAAAGCAATAAAATTTAGCATGTATTTAGTGGATTTTAGCAGATAATTACTAGGAATTCAAATCTAACCAAGAAAGGCAAAATTTTCATTAGAAGAGATACTCTTTTTCCTTTCTTTTTTTTGTTAATTTTTTTCATCTAAATAATAAATTTAAAGAATGGAAAAGCTACCCGAATTGGATCTGCTGGTGTTGTTAGGTGACAAGCTGTTGATTACCACCGGTGCTCGTGAAGCTGCTTTCAGAAACATCAAGATATTGTTGAGTGCCTTGCTTATGAATTGATCAACGCAGCCAAGGGCTCTTCCAACAGGTAAATAAACTCTAAATGACTTCGTTATTTTGTTAACATATTATATAAGTACAGCGCAGCTAATGATAAAACTGGTGTGTCTTGCAGCTATGCCATCAAGAAGAAGGATGAGATTGAAAGAGTTGCAAAGGCCAATCGTTAAGGATATTCCTTTTGCCCTGAGAGTTACAATCTTATCAATGAGTTCAATGTTTTATTTTCATTTAGATTGAAATATGTATCTCAGATGTTTGCTCTTCTGTGTTGTGAAGTTTATTTCGTCTGAACTACTTTGAATAGATAAATTTGTGATGCTTTAAGCTATTTTGCATCAGTTTATTGTCAGTTTTTAAACTTATCTTTACTGACCACCTTAAAGACTACCAATTGGATCGTTTTGGTCGGATTGTCCTAATCTCTTTTCTCATATTTTTTTATACTTCTGTAAATTTAATCTCGATCGTTAATACCTATTATTCGTTCCCAAGAGGGGATTTGATTTACAAGAAATCAAAACAAGAAGAACAAAATGCTTCTAACTATCAATCATTGTAAACATTCAACAATATAATTGTCTTGTATTTTTTTGTTGTATAACTTTTTGTTGTATAATATTTTGTTGTTACAAATTATTAATCTTTTTATTTATTATCAAAAATACATGAAAATAGAAAAAAAAATATTATTTTTAGGAGAAAAGAAAAAAAATCTGATCAACGCCGGTCAACACTGGTCAACGCCGATTAAAACTGGTCAATATCGGTCAACATTAATCAATGCCAGATTCCAGCGAATCAACCACCAGAATTGAATGTTTATAGTGTTTTACACATAACTTATACTCCCTCCGTTTGACAAAGAATGTCATTTTGGAGAAAAATTTTTGTTTAACAAAGAATGTCATTTTACATTTCCAATGAGTGTTTTAATGCGAAATTCTCTTTTTTATCTCTAAACCCAAAGCTATTTTCATTGAATTTAGATCATTAATCACTTATTAAATAGGGACAAATATGTATAATTCAAACTTTTCTTAATTTATGTGAAATGTATCAAAATGACACTCTTTGTTACAAAGAGAGAGAGTATTTGTTTATGAATATCTTTATATGATGATAATAATTGACATAGTTAAGAAGATATTTATATTATTTATATATGTAACTATATATTGACATATACCTCAAAGTAGCTGACAAATATTTTTTCTTTTATATTTGACCCATATTTTCATTGATATTACTTTTCAGAGTACACTTTCATTTCTTAATATGTCACTAATTATCCAAATCAAACACAACACTTACGTACATACACTCTTTTTTTTTTTTCTTTTTCTTTTTTTCTTTTCGTAATTACTACACACTCATTATATATCAAAAGGAACTTATAATAATAACCCAAACATATAAGTAGATCCACGTTACTTAGTGAGGAGCTCCTTGGGTGGCTTGACAATAAGGATGGGACAGTTGGCGTGATGAGCGCAGTAATCGCTAACGCTCCCAATAAACGCTCTTCCGAAACGCACAAAGCAAACAAATTGAAAAGCGGTCATACGTTTTGGTGAGTTTGGTTAATTCAATATGATATATAAGATTAAGAATGTAAATAAATACAATACCTTTTGATCTTGCCAAGGCCACGACTACCCACAATAAGAAGATCAACGTGCATCTTCTCCACTGCCTCGCAAATCATCTCCTTGGCTTCGCCTTCAAGCACTAGGGTTTCGGTACGTATCTGCACATCCATCAGACAACATTTATAAATTACGTATCATAATAAGAAGATTTAGTTAGCTAGTATATAGTGAAATGTGGTTAGGACCTGTTTGGCTCGGCAAATTTGGAGAGCACGAGAGAGAAGAGCAGCAGAGGTCTCTTGTTGTGCTTTTTTCACTGACTCAATCATAGTCGAAGATGCGTACACTGCTGCTACGTGCGTTCACAAAACCAGGTTATCCACAATAACATTCTTATACAAAAATCAAATTTGTTCGAATGATGACATACTACAACGTTCTGTTTTTCGAGGGTTAATTTTATTTTTCGCTCTAATACGCACTATAACTTAAAATAGTAATCGTAAACAAGATTATATATATATATATATATATATATATATATATAATCCGACCGTTATATTGGCTCTTACTATTGAAAACCATAAAATCTCTAATATGATCATATTTAAGATATTAATTAAAATTCTATAAGATGAGAGAGATCAAATTATATAGGAGCAGACCTGTGGCGCCGCCCGGTCCAGCCGGAAAGGCAGCAAAGTGATGGAAAGGGGACTGCACATGAACCACCGTGAGCATTCCACCCTCCGACTCAGCCGCCTCAGTGCCAGTTGTCATTAAGAGGTTAGAGAAATGGTCAATGACCCATTGGAGAGCGTAGAAGCTCGAGTCGCTCTCATCGATGGCAACCATCATCNGCGGTCATACGTTTTGGTGAGTTTGGTTAATTCAATATGATATATAAGAATGTAAATAATAAATACAATACCTTTTGATCTTGCCAAGGCCACGACTACCCACAATAAGAAGATCAACGTGCATCTTCTCCACTGCCTCGCAAATCATCTCCTTGGCTTCGCCTTCAAGCACTAGGGTTTCGGTACGTATCTGCACATCCATCAGACAACATTTATAAATTACGTATCATAATAAGAAGATTTAGTTAGCTAGTATATAGTGAAATGTGGTTAGGACCTGTTTGGCTCGGCAAATTTGGAGAGCACGAGAGAGAAGAGCAGCAGAGGTCTCTTGTTGTGCTTTTTTCACTGACTCAATCATCGTCGAAGATGCGTACACTGCTGCTACGTGCGTTCACAAAACCAGGTTATCCACAATAACATTCTTATACAAAAATCAAATTTGTTCGAATGATGACATACTACAACGTTCTGTTTTTCGAGGGTTAATTTTATTTTTCGCTCTAATACGCACTATAACTTAAAATAGTAATCGTAAACAAGATTATATATATATATATATATATATATATATATATAATCCGACCGTTATATTGGCTCTTACTATTGAAAACCATAAAATCTCTAATATGATCATATTTAAGATATTAATTAAAATTCTATAAGATGAGAGAGATCAAATTATATAGGAGCAGACCTGTGGCGCCGCCCGGTCCAGCCGGAAAGGCAGCAAAGTGATGGAAAGGGGACTGCACATGAACCACCGTGAGCATTCCACCCTCCGACTCAGCCGCCTCAGTGCCAGTTGTCATTAAGAGGTTAGAGAAATGGTCAATGACCCATTGGAGAGCGTAGAAGCTCGAGTCGCTCTCATCGATGGCAACCATCATCCTCTTCGTCCTAGCCACACTCGGTGCACCTTCAGCCTCTGGCATCGTCTCTGGCTGCTTCTCCACCGCCGATGTTTTCATTGTCGTAGCTGTTTGATCTTCGGCCATTGATCTTGATTCGTTTACAAGTTTGATTATAAGTGAATGATTGTGATCAAACTCTGTTTCGTTTGTAGTCCTTTTTATATTGCATGTTGAGGATGATACGTCTCAAAGTATACTGGACANTTTATAAATTACGTATCATAATAAGAAGATTTAGTTAGCTAGTATATAGTGAAATGTGTTTAGGACCTGTTTGGCTCGGCAAATTTGGAGAGCACGAGAGAGAAGAGCAGCAGAGGTCTCTTGTTGTGCTTTTTTGACTGACTCAATCATAGTCGAAGATGCGTACACTGCTGCTACGTGCGTTCACAAAACCAGGTTATCCACAATTTCTATAGCAAAAAAAGGTTATCCACAATAACATTCTTATACAAAAATCAAATTTGTTCGAATGATGACATACTACACCGTTCTGTTTTTCGAGGGTTAATTTTATTTTTTGCTTTAATACGCACTAGAACTTATCTAATAGTAATCGTAAACAAGATTATATATATAATCCGACCGTTATATTGGCTCTTACTATTTGAAAACCATAAAATCTCTAATATGATCATATTTAAGATATTAATTAAAATTCTATAAGATGAGAGAGATCAAATTAGGACCAGACCTGTGGCGCCGCCCGGTCCAGCCGGAAAGGCAGCAAAGTGATGGAAAGGGGACTGCACATGAACCACCGTGAGCATTCCACCCTCCGACTCAGCCGCCTCAGTGCCAGTTGTCATTAAGAGGTTAGAGAAATGGTCAATGACCCATTGGAGAGCGTAGAAGCTCGAGTCGCTCTCATCGATGGCAACCATCATCCTCTTCGTTCTAGCCACACTCGGTGCACCTTCAGCCTCTGGCTGCTTCTCCACCGCCGATGTTTTCATTGTCGTAGCTGTTTGATCTTCGGCCATTGATCTTGATTCGTTTAATAGTTTTTAATTATAAGTGAATGATTGTGATCAAACTCTGTTTCGTTTGTAGTCCTTTTTATATTGCATGTTGAGGATGATACGTCTCAAAGTATACTGGACACGTGGCATGCATGGCTGAGAAGATTGTAACGTGCAATAGGATATACATAATATTTACTTTATTATTATAAATTATTAAAAGGAAGTTTCATGTTGATCAAATCAACAAAACAAAAAAAAGTTGTGTGCGCTATATGTTTTTAGTGGTCTGTTGTTTGTTTGCTAATGGTTTTGCTTTCATCGTGGCCATCCCTATCTCTATCTTCTATCTTTGATCCTTTTGCTTTAAATTTTTAAATGCCACTCAGTGTAAAGAAAGAGGATAATAGGCAGATATTTTTTAGTAGGGGTTATATGAGTTTAGCGATCGATTAGGCAGATATTTTTTCCGTTTAGGCAGAGATTATAGCTGAATTTGAGATTATATTGTTTAATTTAAAAAATATGTAAATAAAGGAAGATTACTTTTGTCCAAAAAAAAAACGAAGATTACTTTAATCACATGGAAGTGGTTAGGGAATAGGGAATAAGAGTTCCCTTAAATGTGTATAAAGTAATCTAATTTTGTAGATGGAAAAATATCGCATCAGAAGTAATTTGTTCGTTTCTCAATCTAACCGTCACCGTCATATAAGTATTACGTACACTCTAACTGCACCTTAAAGCTCTCCCTCTTCACAAGTTCCCAACAAACCGTGAAATAATTGTCATCAGAAATGATATTTCAGAAACGCAATTAATAGTGACTTTGTTAACAGAACAAAATGAACAATTAAAAATATACAATTTAAACTTATAAACTGAATCGTATTTAACAGTTAATTTCGAGTTTTCTTTAAGAACACTACGCTTTAAGTATAAATATTTTTATTTCTGGAATTAGCTTAAATATAAAGTTAAGGTTTCGATATCAAAGAAAATGAAAAATGTGAAGAAAAGTAAGAAAAAAAGGAGTAAAGTAAGACGCTGATGTTATGACTTAACATCAAAAGCTTATATCATTTTTCCAAAAAGAAGAAACTTCCACACCAACTAAATAAAAGTAATCTATATCATATTAGTTCATTAGATATGGGTGATTATTCATAAGACGTTATCCGAATAATAGTCTGATTTTATAAAATCTTTTGAATAACTGCTGCGTTTAATTATTGAGATTGTTTATAGTCAATATGATAGTTAGCAGTATAAGTCTATAAGGTAGCTAGCTAAGCCAATATATACATTTGAAATGATCCTCAACAACAGAGTAGTGAATACAAAATACTAAAGTAGTTACATTTAACTATTGGCCGTTGGAATATAGTATATTTATCTTCTTTGATTCTTAAAGAGTAAAGAGCCCCGCAGTGAATCATGCATGAACAAAAAAATGAGTTTTGATATGGATCAAAAGTTTAATTTCAATTGTTAATAGACCAATCATAGTCTTGATAAACGATGTTAACAGAACCTCCTCCATCACCAAGAAGATGGGTTAAAAGACCTGCTTTATTTGCATCTATATAACTCATTATCCACTTCAACATTTTCTTGTCTTCAGTGAAATCTTCTTTGTACCTATAATTACCATAACAAACAAATAAGTGCTTAAAATTCGATCGTAATTATTTTGGTGGATAATTACTAGTTATAATTTCAAAACACCATTTGAGCTATGATCAACACTCTCATTTTGGTTAACCGTTTGACTGCATGCATCGTGTCTTGGTCCATAAGTCCATTAGATGGGTGGGTGAGTATGAAAATTAGCAGAATCTTATTTTGAATTCAACTAGAAATTATGAGGGTAATTTACCTATGACTCATATGTATAAATCTCAACAAGTATATATCATAATATCAATATTCAATACTGATACTGTAAAAAGGATTAATTACCACTTCATGATTCTTGATAGATGTATGGTCCTCTTGTCCAAGACAACCTCAATTCCACCTTTTTGGAAAAACTCTCTAGCTGCTCGTTTGAGCTCAGCTTCAACTCCTTGCGGTGTGAAAAACCTCACCACTGGACTTGATTTAGTCCCATCGCATAGCCCAAAATGTACTAATGGATTCAGTTTTTGAAGACCAAGCTGCCATTAAACCAGAAGATTAGACCTATAGGGAATAGTATATCACGGGTACGTATGAGTATCAAACAGACCTGGAAGTCTAAAATTACCTCATGCCGTGTTGTATTTCCGTTGATGAACGGCCTAATAAATGGACTAGACAGTCTGCGACCGCGTCTAAGGATGTCATTTCGGATGGAATTAAGAGAATAAGAGTAGCCTCCTACAACGTACTGAAAATCTGTGAAGAAGGACCTTCTTGCGATCATTCCTTCGGGACGTCCGATTCTGATCAAGGCATGGATCACCATTGCGTTGTATAAGTTCAAGAAAAATGCTAACATCTCTTCCGTTGAGAGTTCCACAAGATTCAAACGGTGAAGGTCTTGAGCCATATTTAAGTACCTTTATTCATGGCCATGGTCAAAGCATATATAACCAAATTAATTAACTAAAATAAACTAAAATCCGTTTAAACACTCTTAAATCGATGACATGATAGTACCTTCTAAATTCTTCACTCTGGCTGATTCTCGTATAGTCAACACTAGTACGGTCATTGGAGGAATAAGACTCGAGAATAGCAGTCATGATTTTGAAAAGCTTCTGCCCAACCATGGCTGCACTTTGGGGCTCCATGTCGTTGGTAGAACCTCTAAAATTGTAACATTTTGTAATAAACGGCTCGTGCTCAAGGAAACGATAGTAATGATTGCCATCTTCAAACTCGTTCTCTCTACAATTTTTTTTATCAAAAAGAAAGAAAATTCCACTAGATTAAGATGACAACTTATGCAAAATCCTTTACAAAATAACAAAAGGGAAGGAGAATTATGTACCCAAAGACATGGTGGATAAAATGTTTCTTGGCTAGCCTCTTGCCAATCTCGACGGCCTTCACGAGAACGTCAACAAATAAGCTTTAACAAACAATATAATCATCAAGATTCAAGAATTATATTAATGATTATTCTAGATGAAGAATATATTATGTCAAATACTTTGACTTTAGGAAAAATATACTTTCTTCTAAAATAAATTTAAAAGTACACATATACACATATGCATGGATCACACATATTCGATTTTAGTGCCGAATAATAATATCTAAATCTACCAAAATTAGGTTGACCAAAAAAAAAAATCACATCATTTGACAATCAATCATGAGAAATTGGAAAGAAATATCTTTTCAGAGAATATATTGTTATAATATATTTGATTTGACCTAATTAAATGATTTCAAACCAAACTTGGTAATGTAGCGTCCACGTAAAGATAACATAGGTTACGTAACACATGATCATTATAAAATTATCGAATTCTCACGTATTAATTACGTACGTACCTTGATCCTCCCACAATCCGAGTGATGAACCATGAGTATCTCGATCATCTCACCGCCGGAGAAACAGTTCTTAACGATCTTCATCTTCAACAAACGATCCTTAATCGGTAGCTTCTGTCTCAAAACCCTAACGAATCTCATCATCTCATCATCACCATCTACAAAACCGTCTTCATTACTACTGCTCTCTTCGTCGAACCCGTACATAACCGGCGACGGCGCATCGCCGCAACATTTCTCCGTTAAAAACTCCTTGATCCTCCGATTGAATTCACCGCTGTTTCTCAGCGAGTTCAACGCCGTTAACCCTCCGAAGTGTTTCTCGTTGAAAAAGATCTGAGGGACTTGAGACTTCCCTGTTCTCTCGACCAGCTCTTTCTCTCTCTCTGTATACACGTCGACGTTAATCTCCGAGAAATCGAAGCCTCGTTCCCGGAAAAACAATCGGACGGCTGTGGAGTCTCGGCAGTTAGATCTCGAGAAGAGAGTCACACGGCCTTTGAACTCTTCTTCGCTTTTCAGCTTCACGAGGACTTTGACTCCGGAGATTTCGAACTCGGTCACGTCTGACTTGACGACGTCGACGTCGTTGACGCAACTCTCCTGCGAGATCGAGAGGCGTTTCGAAATCGCGTCTCCGCTTCGGCGTATGAGTCTCATCAAATCGGACGTGAATTTCTCGGGAGGGTGCAACAGTTCTTCTAAAGAGACACGACGACCACGTGGCGGTTCGAGTCTCGGGAGCTGAGGATGTGGTGTGAGAATCTTCTGGTCGTCGATTGAGATTTGCTTCATCGGGTTACGAGTGGGTACCGTGGCGGGATGATCGTGATCACTACTGCTCGAGTTTGAATTTGAATATGGAGAAGAGATATGGTGGTTTGCATCTTTTACGGTTTGTAACTTATTCAGATTTTCTCGGACTTTGCCGAGAAAATTTAATTTCGTCATTGAGATTTTTTTTCTAACAAGATGTTGAAAATGGAGAGAGAGATATATAAAATCAGATTTCAACAATTTTGGTAATATTGAAGAGAATAAATTAAGCAGTTTTGGTAAGTGTTAAAAATTAAGTTCCATACACATCATCTCTTTAGTCAAATTACAATACTGTATGTATTGTAATGTAACTCATTTATGAACTAGTCAAAACTCAAAAAGTAGTTTTGGTCCAATGAGAATTAAATAGACCAAACCAGATGAAACCACTAACAAGTGCGAATTGGTTACCTGTAACCTGAAAGATCTGGTACGCTATAAAGTGACGTCCCTGCTAGGGTCATTTCTTCACTTTCACAAAGCTTCCTACCACTTTATCCGCCAAGCTCTCATTCTGCTTCAATAACTCTACGATTAAGCTCTTACTGAAGCCATGTTCCAACGGTATAAACCTACACCTTGAATTGACAAATCCTCTTTAGTTATATAATAGATACGCAAAACTCACAAACAACCCTTCATCACCAGAAATCCTCAGACCAAAACAGCAGCAGCATTATGTTTTTCCTTTATCGGAGTTAAACTAACACTATAAAAATTGTAAATAATCGATATTATTACTGATTTATATGACATTAATGAATTCATTATAATTGATGCAAATATAAATTATTTACATTACTTTCAAAATACTTACACAAAATATATAAATTTTCTTCACTTAATAATTGATGTATTTATTAATTTATATTAATTTATTAATTTATCCAAAATTTACATCATTTAAAAAATGATGCTAGTAAAATTATATGTCAAATTAATATATTAGCTGACCTAAAGAAAGGAAAAAAAAACGAAAATTATGTTACTCTTTAATCCACTGAAACTAAAATTCAAATTGGCAACACACAAAAAAAAACAAAACAAAAACAAAATAGCCTATATCTCACATTGGTCGTATAAAAAAAAAGTTCTCCTAATTGCTCCTATATATTCTCTTTTCACTTAGTCTTACATCTTTAACGCCATTACAACTATTTGTGTGGATCCTATCATAAATACAATATAAATAATATAGGTAAATTATCAAATGAATATATATCATCGGTTTTTTTGAAATGATATAAATATTTAACATTAGTTTTGATAAATGATGTAAATATTTTATATCAATTTAGTAAAAATAATGTAAGATTTACAATATTTTTTGGAAATGATATAAATGAACATCGATTCTAATAGTCGAAGCAAATATTTATTTCAATTGATGCAAATTATTTGCATCAATAAAATAGAAATTATTTATTTAAGTGATGCAAAATATTTTAGCATCATTTAAATATGATATAAACATAAAATATAAATGATATGTTAAAAAAAAATATATAAATGATATGAAACCATCTTTTTTTTGGTAGTGAAATCTCCTCCTAGCAAATTAATTGAACAAGAAGTGTACTTAAACCAGTCAATATCATAATATCTGGTTGAGTTGTTGAAGAAGTGACTCCCACAAAAGCTAAGGCCACAAAGCATCGTAATATCAATTTATGTCTGGTTGTTCCATGTAAAGCAATCTTTTTGAATGAATCATCTTCAAGTTCTTAGAGGAGTTAATTTCATCCTCGTCTCTCATCCATACTAAGATGATCCATCCTTCTATGTCAACAACTAAGATATTCCAATCTCTGCCCACTTTTACAAGCAAATAACCATATTTGGTCATAGCTATCTGATCAACTGAGTATTGATGGGAAGTTGAGAGAATTCCACTTAGCTCGACATGTAGCTCAGTCCCATAAGAAGACCGCATAGGTTCATCACGATTCCACAGTTGTATCACTTTGTCTGACAATAGACCAATTACACATTTACCGTCAAATGCGCAAGAAAGAGTACCACGTCCGGTTGTTTCATAGGTTTGAATGCATTGTCCTGAGCAGCCCACCATTTGATTACCTCTTTGTCTCCACATGTAATTAGCTCTTCATCATTTTTACTCCACAAAATCATAACAACCGGAGACTTATGCCCTTTAAGTTTATGCTTGACTGAAAAACTCATATGTGAGTCGTCCATCTGTAAGAACACCATAATCAACCAATTCATTTTGAGGTTAAGTATACGATATAGCTAACACTTCACAGTTGGGTTTATGTACAAACCTCCCATATAATTGCAGAGTGATCTTTCGAACATGAGGCCAAGAAGTTACCATCGTGGGAGAACTTGAGAAACAATACTTCATCTCGATGTTCTTTCAACGTTAGAACAAAAATTGGATCATTTGGTGTATCTATAACATCACATATGTAGAGAGAGCTTAACATTAAGTCACTGAAAGTGTGAAAGAAAACCACAACGTCATAAAATTGTCTTATTACCTGTAGAGTCTTAGAAGGTATCATACCAAGCCCACAATTATGGTCAGAGTAGAGGGAAATCTCACTGTCATACCCAGTTTGGTCATACCAAGCCCACAATTATGAACATTGTGAAACTGGCAACGTTCTCGATCGATCAGTTTTAAGTGTACTCTCTAGCAGAGACTCCAGCCTCTTTGTTGGGATAACTGATAGAGGAAGCAACCTAGGGTACCACCATATGCATGGAATATAGCGTTGTCATTCCCAAGGATGATCATACTACATAAACCATGTAATTGTCTATGAATGAAAATATACTAGCTACTACTATTATATAGTTACGTTAATGTTTGTACTTGGTCTTGGTGTACATTGGAATCATCGCTGAAGTGATAAAGTCTATGCCAATAATGGTCCGATATATATAAAACAACACACTGGAAATAAAAAGTAAAAAATCCATGACCAGACAATAAGCATATCTATCGATTTCATCATCATTACTCAGTTTGAGAATATGAAGACAACTGAAATATCAAAGGATGATTGACATAACGAATATGAATGTCAATAATAAACACAATGTTGTCGACCTACTTACTAAGAAAAACGAGCGCAACAGATATTTTACAGACAGTGTCTATAACGAAACGCGTCTTCGAAAGTGATAGCCGACATAAGTTTTTTTTTCATACCAGAAAAAACAATCCTGGTAAGAAAACCATAGAGATAACCCCATTTATCTGATATAAATTATCAAATAATGTTATATCCTACTATATTAATTGAGAAGTACAAATATAAAACTAACTTTAAATGTGTAAAAAATTACATTCAATTTTCATTAGAAAACTTAATTAAGATTAATAAAATAATTAAATAAAAATAATTAATAAAAAACATAAATTGGGGATATATTAAATAAAATAAATTGTAGAAAAGTAAAAAAAAATCTACTATAATCAAAACTAATCTGTATTAGAAAGAAAATTCCAACTAAGATTTTAAAAATCTAATGAAATAAAATCTACTACTACAAATTTTATACTACTATATTAATTGAGAAGTACAAATATGAAACTAACCTTAAAATGTGTAAAAAATTCAATCGCCATTAAAAACTTAATTAAGATTAATTAATTAATTAAATTAATAAAAATAATTAAAAATGAAAATCGGGGACACATCAAATAAAATAAATTGTAGAAAAGTAAAAAAAATCTATTAGAATCAAAACTAATTCATACTTTTTAAAAAATAACAAGTAAGATTTTAAAAACCAAATCGAATAAAATATAAAGCTACAAATTTTATCAAAAAACAATTTCCACCACAGGTTAAAATTATTACAAACAATAAAAGGAAGCCACAAAAAAAAAACAATGAATGTTTTTTTCAAAGAGACATTTTAGAACTTTTACTAGCTATATTTAGTTGCTTTTTTTACATGTTAGTAAGGATTGTGTTTAGTTGACAAAGGTTTAAACAATTTTATTTATTACATACAAATGTTTTATTGACAGATTTTCAATAAACATTTTTAAACTAGAAAAATTATAATATAAGCAAACCAAATTTTTAATCATAAACTATTATAAATAATATTATAATAAAATAAATTATTACAAACTTTTATTAAAAAAATGTTCATCCTGCGGTTCTCCGCGGGTTAGTACCTAGTTTGGTAGTAAAAGGAACCTACTAAAAAACAATATATTATGAATCAAAAAAAGTATTTGATCCTATTATAATTCAGTTCCACAATGTGATTTTGTTAATCTAGGTATTGGTTTGGCTTGTTGGATTTTTAATCAAATATAAAGCAAATGCAAAAATTTAATTGCCTTTTTTGGCTCTTGTTCAATTCACAGTTTTAGCAAAATATGTGTAGATTTCAAATGCTTTTAAAAGTGAAATTTTTGATCTTTTTCATTTTTAATTTGTTTCGATTACATTCTCTACATTTTATTGCAATGGAGAAAAGTTAACTTTTATACATTTCATTTTAGTGGATACCTCAAACCTCAAATAATGTACACTAGGAAATATCTCGTGCTTAAAGCACGAGTCAATATTTAAAAAGAAAATTACAATAGAATAATAAAAGTTATCGTTATATTTTTTTTTAAAATTATTTTGTTTGAGATAATATTTATTTTTAATTATTCTGTAAATCTATATTTTTTTTTGAATACTAATTATTTTAGATTATTGTAATATTTTATTTTTGACGTATATTATAGTTTTATATTGTTTGTTTGTTGTATTTCTATCATTATTTTGTGAAATATGAAGTAGTAATTTTAATATTATAATTATGAACAAATAAAATTTATTAATTTATCAGCTATATAAATTTAGTTTTACCAATCCGCCAATGTGAAAATTAAAACACACATTTTATTTTCATAGATCGAGCTAATATATCTTTGTTTTTTAAAATTCATATCACAACATATGCAGAAAAAAAAAATCTGCATTTTATTAATCATAAGTATTATATGAAAATTCCAAACAATTTGTAACTAAAATAAAATAAAGATGATAAGAGAATCATAATTTGAAATTTTAACAAAATTTTTGAAATCTAGTTTTTAAAAATAATTATATTGACTACTTAGTTTTTAAAATTCTGATTTGTTTATATTTTTTTAAAAAATATTTTGTAATTTTTGTCCATAATTTATTATAGAGAGAAAATATTTTTTTGAACTAATAATTATTTAAAATCAATGGCATGATAATATAAAATTAAACTCTACTTGAGAAAAATTTATTCATATTTTTTAAAAAAATCTTAGCAGTTATTTTTATTTTTCAAGTATAAATTAGTTTTGATTTGAATATATTTTTTTTACTTTTCTAGATTTTTTTATATTTGATCTGTCAGCAGTTTTATTTTTAATTAACTATTTATTTAATTAATCAATTAATTTTAATTAAGTTTTTCTAATGGTAATTGAATGTAATTTTTTTTATACATTTTAAGGTTACTTTCATATTTATACTTCTCAATTAATATAATAGGATAAACAACCTTTTTTTTTGGTAATAAATAATATTGTAACAAATTAATGTTAAATATAATATGTCAAAAAAGTGCAAAATTTATAAATGAAGGTGGATATTATAAGTATTGTTATACTATTTATATAGTACATCATTCACATTTAAAGTAGTGTGACAGGAAATAGTAAATAACAAAATCTAAGCATTAATTTCCGTATGAAATTTCCTAAAATATACTTATGAAACTTGCATTTCCATTTACCCTATTTATAAGCCCTTTAGAATAAATTTTTTTGAAGCAGAGAGAAGTAGAGAAGCCCAAAAGTTCACCGAAGACCTCCAAAACACCGTCACGGTCACAGTCACGTTCAAGCCACGTGGAGAGGTTTAATTGGTGTTAATATGAACCTGTCGCATTCTCATTAGCCTGTCACGCTTCTCAGACGATACCTCAGGGGAACATATAAATCTGAATCCCAATAGTATTTGGAATTACAAAACAAACCCTTAAGTTTAGTTAAAATATCGAAAATTATCCCTATCGAAAAGCGAGAAAGAGTAAGAAGAAATTGAGAGCGATTGATCTCTCTCCGTCCTTCTGCAAGTTCTCTCTATTTCTTCCCTCACTCCTTCGTCTTGTGCCATCTCTCTGCTCGACGCTCTCTTCTCTACTTCTCGATCCATCCGTGAATCGCTCTCGGAGCAATGACTATGATGACTCCGCCGCCGCTTGATGTAATCTCCGATTCGCCTTGTTTTTTTTTGTGTGTGTTTGTGTCAATTTGATGTCGTGTTCGTGGGGGTTTTTTTTAACGCGTATTCTACCTTCTTCTGCTTCGGATTCTTTGCTCTCTTCGTTTGACTGATCCGCTAGGGTTTTGTTTTCTTAGATTTTTTTGTTTGTGTTTCGAAAGCGGTAGAATCATCGGGAGATTACCGTGTTTTTTTTTGGGTGATTGCGGTTTCCGTTTGATCTTCTGATCACGGGGTTGGGAAATTAGGGTTTCTATTAGTCGGAAGTCTGATTTGTCGTCTTACGATTTTGACAGCAGCAGGAAGACGAGGAAATGCTTGTACCGAATCCGGATTTGGTCGAGGGACCTCAGCCTATGGAAGGTGAAATTTTCTGCTTCTTCTACTTTCGTCTGTGTTATATACTCTGATTGTTTTGGTGTAGATGCTGTATTACTAGTGGATAGTGCTGGAGTGTAGAATTGATGTTTTCACTGTGTGCTAGGGTTTTGTCTATCTTTTGTTTTTGGATTTCTTAATAGTTGTTTATGCATTTGTAGTTGCCCAAACTGAGACTGCTGCTACCACTGTGGAGAATCCGCCAGCCGAGGATCCTCCAAGTCTGAAATTCACGTGGACCGTCCCTATGTTCACTAGGCTCAATACCAGGAAGCAATACTCTGAAGTATTTGTTGTTGGAGGTTATAAATGGTAATGACATATAGACTTTTTGATGCTTTTTTTTTGCAATTGATTTCATGATGTGCATTTCATTGGTTGACGTCATGTGAGCTTTTTTTTTTTTCCTCTTGCAGGCGTATATTGATTTTTCCCAAAGGAAACAATGTTGACCATTTGTCCATGTACTTGGATGTTGCTGACGCGTCCAGTTTGCCGTACGGGTGGAGCAGATATTCACAGTTCAGTCTGGCTGTAGTGAATCAAGTTCACAGCAGATATTCCATCAGAAAAGGTATCTTAGTTTATTAATTTCGTTATCTGAATGCATGCAAAATGTGAATTTCCTGGCAGATGTTTATTTCTTGGAGTGATGATTTGGATTTGTAAGAGGAGTACATGGTCGACCTTGGAATGCAGTCAAGATACCTGAAAACTGAATTGAACATGATGATTTTCATGCAATTTTTTGAATTTCTTAAGAGCCAATGACTTTTTTACTTGTTTTCTGGTCAACCTGCTGTTCTGACTTCTTTCTTTTGCATGTTGCAGAGACGCAACATCAATTCAACGCAAGAGAAAGCGATTGGGGGTTTACATCATTCATGCCTCTCAGCGAGCTCTATGATCCCACTCGAGGGTATATAGTGAATGACACTGTTCTGATTGAAGCTGAAGTTGCTGTGCGTAAAGTTCTTGATTACTGGTCATATGACTCAAAGAAAGAGACTGGTTTTGTTGGACTTAAAAACCAAGGTGCTACCTGTTACATGAATTCTCTCCTGCAGACGTTATACCACATACCTTACTTCAGAAAGGTTGGATGCACGTCTTGTTTTTTCTTCTTCAATTTGCTTAATCAGGAGTTCACTAAATTCTATATAAAGACATCTGAATAATGCACCGATGCTTGTAGGCTGTGTATCACATGCCAACGACTGAAAATGATGCACCGACCGCTAGTATCCCATTGGCGCTCCAAAGTTTGTTTTACAAACTTCAGTATAATGACACCAGTGTAGCCACAAAGGAGCTGACAAAATCGTTTGGGTGGGATACATATGATTCTTTCATGCAACATGATGTCCAAGAACTCAACCGAGTTCTCTGTGAAAAGCTCGAGGACAAGATGAAGGTAAATTTTCTTCTTCGGCCCAGCCTTTCTTCCATTCCCAGTTGGTATTTTATGTTTTACTTTCTTTTTTGCCTTTTTAAAGGGAACTGTTGTGGAGGGGACAATACAAAAGCTATTTGAGGGTCACCACATGAATTACATTGAGTGCATTAATGTAGATTACAAATCTACTCGAAAAGAATCATTCTATGGTATGTACTTTTAAACAGTAACGCATCTTCAGTTGTCTTTTATTGAAGCTGATATGTTTATATCAAACTAACTGTACAGTTGTGTTTTTGACTTGTGACAGACCTCCAGCTTGATGTTAAGGGCTGCAAAGATGTATATGCTTCTTTTGACAAGTATGTTGAAGTCGAACGCCTTGAAGGAGACAACAAATACCATGCAGAAGGACATGATTTGCAGGTAGGCTGTCGTTTATCTTTCTTTTATTGGTTCTTGGGGATGTTGAGAAGTGTCAGTGTCTCTATGTTGGTCCTATGCAAGTCAATCTAGTCTATCATTTCCTGCAAATGATTTGGTGTTCATAATGCGTGTGGATGCTACCAACTACCAAGCAAGCTAAATTAGGAAACTAGAAAAGCTTTTTTACTTGTAATCTTTCAAAGCAGCGGAAAAAGTTGTGTTTCAGTAACTGTGAACTAATCTTATATTGGAATGATTTATCTATTTATTTTCAGGATGCAAAAAAAGGTGTTCTATTCATAGACTTTCCACCAGTGCTTCAACTTCAGCTCAAGAGGTTTGAATACGATTTTATGCGGGACACAATGGTGAAGGTTAGTATCTGAAATTCCACTTACCCAACAAAGACAGCATGTAGTGCCGACTGTGTTTAGACTTGCTTTTAGGCTGACGTTACTATATTTACAGATCAATGATCGGTATGAGTTTCCTCTGCAACTGGATCTCGATAGAGAGGATGGAAAATATTTATCCCCTGATGCAGACAAGAGTGTCCGCAATCTCTACACCCTCCACAGGTATATATTTTTATTGTATCTCTACTTTTGTAATTTGAGATACAGTAGATTCAAGCAGGGCTATATAGTGGTGGGATTTTTCCTGAAGTATATAGTTCTATTGATTATAAGGCTAGGTTCCTCTTCTCAGGAATCTGTTGCCGTAGCTTAGGTTTCCCTTGAAAGATGGACAGTTCATCTTCCTTCTGTGATAGTGAAATACAAGTTGAATTATGTTGTAGTAAGATCTTGTTGTTCCTTGTGGGCTTGCTTGAACAGTTTGCTGCTCATTTTCTATGCAGTGTCTTGGTTCATAGCGGAGGAGTGCATGGAGGGCATTATTATGCTTTTATTAGGCCAACACTTTCTGATCAGTGGTACACATCCTTCAACTCTTTCATGCTAAAACAAGTTAATTGAAAGTTAGTTTCCTCATCATCTAGGCTAGCAAGACCCGAGTCATTTCATATGATACTGAAAAATGTTATCGTATTTCTAATGGCTCTTCTATCCACATATCCAAACGTGGATTTACTGTTATTAGATTCACTGTATAAGTGATCTTTATAGTTTCTTTTTTGCTTCCCTTTTCTCCCAAATTATCCACTGAAATAAGTCTTTCTGTGGCTTCTCGTGTCTGTTTAGATGACAATAATGAACAATTTTTTTCATTGCTTTACTTTTACACTATCTAAACTTAATTCTCTCAGGTATAAATTTGATGATGAACGGGTAACGAAGGAAGATGTGAAAAGGGCACTGGAAGAGCAATATGGTGGTGAAGAAGAGGTAACACTCTCTTCCTAGGTTTCTTTTTTTGCTTCGCTCTTATTTTTCTCATTTTATGTACTTTCAAATTTTGTGTCGCTTCAGTTACCGCAGAATAATCCTGGTTTCAATAATCCACCTTTCAAATTCACAAAATACTCGAATGCGTACATGCTTGTTTATATTCGGGAAAGTGACAAGGATAAAATAATCTGCAACGTTGATGAAAAAGACATTGCGGAACATTTGCGGGTAAGAAATTCATTTACACGCTTTTTCCTGTTTACCTATCTTTGTTTTGCCTGAATCAGTTAATTATTTTCTGACAGGTGAGGCTGAAAAAAGAACAAGAAGAAAAGGAAGATAAAAGAAAATACAAGGCTCAAGCTCACCTTTTCACGACAATCAAGGTTTTCTACTAAAATTATATTTGGGTCTGAAAGTGAACACAGACGTAATTACCTATTGCTGGTATAGGTTTGAATTAATGATCTTACTAATGCAATTTAACTTTCATAAAGGTCGCAAGAGATGATGACATTGCTGAGCAAATTGGAAAGAATATTTATTTTGATCTTGTTGATCATGAAAAAGTTCGGAGTTTTAGAATCCAGAAACAAACCCCCTTTCAACAGTTTAAGGTACATGCCTGTATATTCCTATTTGTTTCCAGACAAATGCAATTTATTGCAGCAAGAGATGGGGTTTGTGAAGAAGCTTCTTTCTTGGTAACCTAAATCTATCTTGAAGGAGAAAAATAGTGATCAGGATTCTGATGAGAAGAATATTGCCTTCGTTTGGAATCTAGTTTGTTTAAGGGTTTTTATAAGATGCTGTCTTCGATGGAATTATTCATTGGTTGCAAGTTTCTTAGTGTCTTGTGTACGTAACATTGTTTAAAATTTGTCCTCATGTAGGAAGAGGTAGCCAAAGAGTTTGGCGTCCCGGTTCAACAACAGCGGTTCTGGATCTGGGCAAAGCGTCAAAACCATACTTATCGTCCCAATCGTCCCCTGTTACCTAATGAAGAATTACAGACGGTAGCTATACTTATGTTTTTTATAAGCTATACTTTGTTTTTTATAATTGCTTCATGCCTATGGTTTGCGTCTTTCATTTGGTATTATTCCTTTTCTGGACTTTAAAATGTACAACACATAAAAACCGTCACTGATTTTTTTTCTGTGTCTAGTTATCTGCTCTTAAGACATATTACTAGTGGGGATTATTCTTGTATTAGGTGTGGTGAGGCAGTGGTGCCTTTTTAGGTCTCGTTATTACACTAGTTTCTCGTTTCTCATATCTGCCATTCCTAGGTATTTAAATCATGTTTTTTATATTAGGAGTAAATAATTTTTAAGATGTTATTGTAGGTTGGACAAATAAGAGAGGCATCTAACAAGGCAAACAATGCTGAACTGAAGCTGTTTTTGGAAATAGAGCGCGGACCGGTAATACTACTCTGCTGCAAAGTTTAATTGTTGAGGCCTATTCATTGAATGAAAATCTGAAACCAATTGGTCAAAGGGAAGAAATTAAATAGTCGTACTAATTCTTCAATTAAAATTATCCAGGATGACCGCCCTATTTCTCCCCCAGAAAAATCTCATGAAGATATTCTTCTTTTCTTTAAGCTCTATGACCCTGTGAACGCAGTACTAAGGTAATTCTTGTACCCACCACTTTTTCACTTTGACGTCTGTTCAAACAAAAGGTGGCATACTCCCGTATATTCTCATCCTAAAAGCATTATTTCTTTCTTCCATTTTCTTTTTAATGGAGAATTTGTCACCTTTTCCCTGTTTCTTGTTTGCAACTTTCATCATACTTACATCACTTTGTCCATATGTTGTAGATATGTTGGCAGGCTCATGGTGAAAAGTTCCAGTAAGCCCATGGATATAGTAGGGCAACTGAATAAAATGGCCGGCTTTGCCCCTGATGAGGAAATAGAACTTTTTGAGGTTGAGGCTGGTGCCTTTTAGTTCTACCTTTTCATCATACTTATGGCCATGAAACATTTCATTTTATTGGTTTTTGTGCCCATTTTCAGGAAATAAAGTTTGAACCTTGTGTAATGTGCGAACATCTAGATAAGAAGACTTCTTTCAGACTGTGCCAAGTAATGTTAATCTCATTGTATCAAATGTGTCAAGTGATGTTTCATAGTTTGTCCTATTCATTGAAATGGGTTTCTGGCGTATAGATTGAAGATGGAGATATCATTTGCTATCAGAAACCTCTTCGTATCCAGGAGAGTGAATGTCTATACCCAGATGTGCCATCATTTTTGGAGTATGTACAGAATCGAGAGGTATAATTAACCTGGGCACTGATGTCAATCTTGAAATGGGCTCTAACAGTAGAGCTTCAACTGTTATAGCTTCTTTTTATCAAACTGTGATGATTAGCGTCTTTTTATCAATTCCTTGGAAACTACTAATAGTTGTTGGCAAGTTTTGGTGGTAACTAACTTATGTGGTTTGTTATTTCGTAGCTGGTGCGTTTTCGTACACTGGAAAAACCGAAAGAAGACGAGTTTATTCTGGAGTTGTAAGTACCTCTATGGACAACTTTGTGTCATTTATTCCAGTATTGGAATTCGTAATGCTTCTACTTTCAGGTCAAAGCTGCACACTTATGATGATGTTGTCGAAAGAGTGGCTGAGAAGCTTGGCCTTGATGATGCATCGAAACTTAGGCTTACATCTCACAATTGCTATTCCCAGCAACCCAAGCCTCAGCCAATCAAATACCGTGGAGTAGATCATCNAAACCTGGGCACTGATGGCAATCTTGAAATGGGCTCTAACAGTAGAGCTCCAACTGTTATAACTTCTTTTTATCAAACTGTGATGATTAGCGTCTTTTTATCAATTCCTTGGAAACTACTAATAGTTGTTGGCAAGTTTTGGTGGTAACTAACTTATGTGGTTTGTTATTTCGTAGCTGGTGCGTTTTCGTACACTGGAAAAACCAAAAGAAGACGAGTTTATTCTGGAGTTGTAAGTACCTCTATGGACAACTTTGTGTCATTTATTCCAGTATTGGAATTCGTAATGCTTCTACTTTCAGGTCAAAGCTGCACACTTATGATGATGTTGTCGAAAGAGTGGCTGAGAAGCTTGGCCTTGATGATGCATCGAAACTTAGGCTTACATCTCACAATTGCTACTCCCAGCAACCCAAGCCTCAGCCAATCAAATACCGTGGAGTAGATCATCTTTCAGATATGTTAGTTCACTATAATCAGGTGATTGACGTTGGTTTGAGTGAACTTACATATGTTTTTTTCGATTCCAATGCTGAATTGCTTATGACTCTTCTTCTTTTTCAGACGTCTGACATTTTGTATTATGAAGTTCTGGACATTCCTCTTCCAGAATTGCAAGGTCTTAAGACTTTAAAAGTTGCTTTCCATAGCGCCACAAAGGATGAAGTATGGGTTGAACTTTTATTTGTGATTTGTAGCTCTCTACACATGCTATTGTATTTTAGTCCTTAAAACTCTTAAAATTGCAGGTGGTTATTCACAATATCAGACTACCTAAGCAGAGTACTGTTGGAGATGTTATTAATGAACTTAAAACAAAGGTCAGTATAGTTACAATTTTTTATTAGATCATTGCCTGCATCTCTGTTAATTGGCCACATATTGAGCTATGTTTTCTCCTTATAAAGTGCTTGTCTTTTAATGGATTCTGCTCTATACTTTGTGGTTTAATCTATTTCATAGTTTAAATATAATCTACACTTGTGCATC
This sequence comes from Camelina sativa, assembly GCF_000633955.1. NCBI lineage: Eukaryota > Viridiplantae > Streptophyta > Magnoliopsida > Brassicales > Brassicaceae > Camelina > Camelina sativa. The sequence continues at coordinate 5,102,247 of NC_025699.1, read as the reverse complement.
AGGTGGAACTTTCGCATCAAGATGCAGAACTGAGGTTACTTGAGGTCTTTTTCCACAAGATCTACAAGGTAACAGGCTAACTTCTTGTCTTTTACATTGTAGTTAACATTTTAACTATTTTAAGATTATGGCTTGTAGACTATACCACATCTCGTGTGATGTACTTTGCAATCTTCTCGAACTTAGCAAATTTTTGATCCAATTTGTTCGGGTGCTCGTTGCAGATATTTCCATCTACTGAAAGAATTGAGAACATCAATGACCAGTACTGGACTTTACGGGCAGAGGAGGTATATCTCTCTTCCTCACCTTCTTTCGCTTTAGTTCTGTAATCGTCCAAGCTTTTTATTGTATTTTGTTAACTGACTTATCTTTTGTTTCTCCGATGGAAGTAGATTTTGTTTTCTTGGAACTTTTTGCCCGTCTCTTTTTTAGTTTCAAACTTGCAAAATTAAAATGATGTGGTACATTTGTAATTGAATGAGATAATCATTTACTGCATTCGCTGTTTTGGAGTCAGAGGCATAGGTTGTTTGGATTGATAATTGCTTGAGAGGAACGTCATCTGCATTGTAACTAGTTTGTGCAGGTTATTTGAATGCTTGAGATGAATAGTTGCATTTGAGCTAACATTAGTAAAATGTAAATGCAAGTTTTTTGCTGGTTAATGACTCAAAAGATGCTGAGTTTCTTCTTTTGCTATCGTGTGAAATCTCAGATACCTGACGAAGAGAAGAATATTGGTCCCAATGATCGGTTAATCCATGTATATCATTTTACTAAAGAGCCCGGACAAAATCAGGTGGTAGTCCATGTCACTCTTAAGTTACTTGAAAAGCTATATGAGGGTCCAGTGTTTTGGATCGGAGGTTTTGAAAACTTTGTTAACCATTCTTTCTTTTGCAGCAAGTACAAAATTTCGGCGAGCCCTTCTTTTTGGTAATCCATGAAGGTGAAACTTTAGAAGAAGTCAAGACCCGTATCCAAAAGAAACTTCATGTCCCTGATGAGGACTTTGCCAAGGTATGCATGACTGTTGTCTGATTTGGTAACAGCTAGAAAATGTCAATAAGTTTATTAATTGTTATTATTGGTGGCGGAGTAAGATCATTGTTAATGTGTTTTTGTCTTGTGTTATTCAGTGGAAGTTTGCATCATTTTCAATGGGACGACCCGATTACTTGCAGGACACAGATGTCGTTTATAATCGCTTTCAGGTAAGACTTTTATTTTTAGTTCTGTTCAAAAAGAAATTCGGGATTTAACTCTATATTTTCGGAAACTAAAAATGACTAACAGAGAAGAGATGTGTACGGTGCGTGGGAGCAGTATCTTGGGTTGGAGCACATTGATAATGCTCCTAAAAGGGCTTATGCTGCAAATCAGGTAAGAAGCTCTCGCTCGTTTTCTAAGAATCCATCTCCCTTAAGACTACTAACATCTGCTTGAATGCTCTTGTTGTAGAACCGACATGCATATGAGAAGCCGGTGAAAATATACAATTAGGGGAGAGACATGGCGAGGAATCTCAAGGGTGGTTTTGGTGCGAGGATAGGATGTGTAGAGTCTCAATTTAGATTTGATAACTAAAATGAATATATATCTTTCAGGAAAGGGTTTTGATTTTGGCTCTGACATTAGTAAGTGTGGTCTATTTTGCTTCCGAAACTACTCAGTTGGTGTTAATATGGTATTGTCTGAGACTCTCTCTCTCTCTCTCCCCCCCTTTTCTCTCTGCAAAATTCCCATTTTGAAGACAAAGGCCCCGTTCTTGGATTTGAGAGGGTGTTGGCTTTTTTTGGTTCTAAATTAGGATATTGTATTTCGAGGTATAGTTTTTAATATTTTCAAAATATTCTACTCGTTTCGCTGTTTATTTCTCTCTCATTTCCTTCCAACCTTGGGATAGGTTTCAGATTCATGTCCTTGTACGTGACAAATCAAACCTGTGGCCTCTTGCACAAGAATACTAAATTGTTGTTTCTTGCACAAGAATACTAAATTGTTGTTTCAAGCTTACACTTTACAGTCTTTACTGTAATATGTAACAAATGAGTTATTCACAAACGTGTACAAAACAAACCCTCCCGAGATGAAAACACAATACAATCAAAACAATATTCCCCAATTATTTTATAGCATCAATGATTTCTTTTATAAATAATATTCGAATTACTAATGTTTAATGTGTTCTTTTGATAAGAGTATGGTTCCGACTATTTTGTTAAGACACACATATCCCGAGAAAATGGATCTATAATCTAGCCACGTTGTAGTAGTATTTAAATAGAACAAACGAAGCTTGTCAAATTAAACAAGTGATCACGACTTTCCCTGACACCATTAAATGATCATACAACAATCTCACTTTTCTCACCATATATTTCTATTTCAGATTCATGTAAAAGATCTATGCATTTTCTTGNCTTTTCAAATGATACACAAGCTTCCACACAAATCTATTCAAAGGGAAAATCATAAGCAAGAACAGAGCAGTAAAACATTGTTAGCCGCATAATTTTATACCTGGACAGCAATGGCAGACCAATTATTAGGGAGGTNCACCAAACTTCTTGTACGTGCTTGTATTCGTAATCGTTGCTTTACACAAGATCGCTTGCTTTCCCTTTTCACACTCCGACGACTGTGTTGTACGTACCATAAACAGCAAAGAGCNCGTGATGATATCCTTTGTTTGATCTCCATAAGCCATATAACCACAAAAACCAAACAACACATAGACAAACGTAATCCCAGCAAGAACTTTAGCTAACAACTTAGGAAAAGCTTCTCTATCCTTCATAGAACTTTCTAAAGCCAAAGTCATTGCAAAACCTTCAAAACAGAACACGGCAACTCCTCCAGCAAAAGGTAAACCACCAATGGTAGACGAAATAGCAATTCTATCACTAAACGAGAAGTCTCCTTCAACCACCATTTCAACATTCTCTTTCACAACGAAACACATCGCTATAATATTGCATATATCAGCAAAGATACTGAAAGGAGAGAGAGCTGATAAAGAAGTGATCCAAGACAATCCAACTTCGATTGGAACCAGAATCAAGATGAAAGAAACCATACTTAACCCATAGGAAGTGAATATAGAAGACAAGTTTCGACCTATGAAGACTAGATACGCTACTGATCCACCACATTGAGCTGTGAAAATGAGGAACTCGGTTAAGTATCGACCTTTTGTTCCCATACATTTGAAACCTAGATCACCATACGTTTTCGATTCTTCTTCTTCTCCTTCTTCAGATTCTAGCTTGTCTCTGCACTGAATCTGCAATCGAAAGATTCCAAATTAGATTACGTTGTTTTGAGATTTAAGGATTTTGGGGAGAGAGAAAAAAAAGAAAAGAAAGGGAGCTAACGAGGAGGAGCATGCAGTAATAGGTGGCGAATCCGACGATGATGACGCCGAGAGATCCGGCGAACCAACCGGCGATACGGAATGCGTAAGGGAGGCCAAGGACGCCTGTACCGACGATGGAGACGATAATGTTTCCGAGCGTTTGAAGAGCAGAGGTTCTGTCGCCGCCGGTTGTTTCAGACGGCGGAGGTTTTATCAGAGGAAGAGTTGGATCACCGTTCGCCGCCGTCAGGTCTTTAATCGCCATCGTCGAGATTCACTCTCGTTTATTTATTTTTATTTTTATTTTTATTTGTTTTGTTGCGAAGATTTTTCTCGATAACATTGGAGGAGACGTAAGAAACATTGCCGCCGCCATTTTTATAGGTGACATTGAGCCCCCGCCCAAAGATTGATTTCTCGATCTGACGTGGCGCCACAGCATCCTTACATCTGGCACGTGCGTACCACGCGCTCCGTCGATGAGATAGATAGAGATCTGTGCACGATTTGGAAGCCAGAGGTGATATAATAATAAGTAAAAGGAAGATGGAGAGAAATCAAAAAAAATATCCACAGATTTGTCTGTTCTTTTATAAAATTCAGTTTTCTGACATCATAATAATTGGTAGTTAGATCCAAAAAAAAAATAATGATTATATATGGGAAAAATTATGCAAAGTTTTTGACGTGTCTGCAACAACTGAAATGATATGTCTGTAATATTAATGTTGATAAGAGTTTGTTTATTATGAATGGGGAACAATATATTGTCAATTATTTTGTAGAGAAGAAGATTGTACATATTGATATTGTTGTCGCATATGAAGCTTTGACTGTTTTGTGTTCTACTTTAAAAAAGAAAACGGGAAATACAGTTGTGTTAAACAACTCTCAAGTTATACTTAGCAACTAATAAATGTCAGAAGTCAGCTATAAATAAATTTGCGTACGCGTTTGTGAAGAACTTAATAGTAGAATCCTTGTACATGGTACAAGATTCTTGTAATTTATTGTATTTTTATAGTTAATGGATCTTGTAAACTAAACTACTATATCACATCATGATATTGCATGTGCAAACGCTCACACTAGAAACAGAACAAGTTATCCTCAATTGTCACAATACAAATAGGCGTGATATAACATTATCACATCAAATTCAGTGACATTGTAGCATTCACCACGTGAAAACACGTCAGTATTTCTACAATTTGTCCCACCTCATTTGTCCTTTTAATAATCATCATATATAGGCTTTGATTTTTGACTCATTGAATAAATTTTAGTTAAGTTTACGTCTTAAGCTTTTTAGTTAGATTTAAACAAAAAAAAAAAAAAATGTCCGAATTTATCGGATAACCAGGGTTGAGTGTTTTACCCACCTTTTGTCTAAGCAATGGTATAAGACTATATGTATCCGGTTATGTGTAAACCGTGTGAATTAGAGTCTATACCGGTCAAACCGGATTATACACTTCACTACATAAAGTGAATATAGTCTGTAACAGAATCTTTTGTGATACGAGGAAGACGAAGATGAACCTTACACAATAAACACCTATCTCGTTAAATTGAACTTCAACCAGGTGTTTCGTAACTTTACTTGGCTGACCTTGGAAAGCTTTAGGGAGAAGAATGAACAGGATCAGGGTTCGAATCCCACCATCAACAAGAGGTAAGAGACTAGTTTTACCTTGCTCTGGTCTATGGTCCAAAAAGACTATCACTTACCAAAAGATAATAATTGAACATCAGTCAACGTATCTAATAAGTATTATTGCCCCCACATTAATGGCTACACTTTACTAGATTGTTCTCAGTTAAAAGGAAGCACGGAGACAATGAGGGTGATAGACACAACAAATCGCATGTATAAGCTTTCTTCTTGGCCCAACGGCTAAAGCACCCATCTGCTTAAGCTTCTCCATTGTCAAATTTGCCATCTGAAACTTATTCATCCTCTGTCCTCTCAACATCCTCTCAAACTCTCTCCCCAATCCTATTGATCCAACCCACTGGTTCAATCCGCCTGCTTTCTCAACCTTCTTCTCCAGATTCAGCACTCTCAGCTTCTCATTATCCATAACAACTGAGCTGCACATCACTCTAGGAAACCTTATGGGCTTGTGGCCAGCACGGCTCTTGTGAATCTCCATTCTTCTATCCCGATTCTTACTACAATCTTGAAGTGATCTCCTTGGAGCTGAACCTTTCCTGGTTGTGACATTGCGACCAGTAACTATCTCTGGTTTGTCTACTGAGGTGAAATCAGGACAGGCCTCAGGTTCCACGGTGTGAGCATGAGTAACCACAACCATGTCTCTCAGCTGAGTTTGTGGCTGCGAAGCCGCAGTCTTCTGCGAAGTGCACTGTTCAATTACAGGAAGGGAAGGCACCACTGTTTGGACAAGAGTAGCTTTGCGCGTCTCTGCTCTTATCTCAGCTTGTGATTGAGATGTTGCAGGTTCAGGTACAAGAAGAGAAGGTATCACAGTGTGAACGAGAGTAGCTCTGCGTGTCTCCGTTCTTGACTCAGCTTGTGATTTAGAAGTTGCAGGCTTCTTCTGCAAAGTGCAATGTTCAGGTACAGGAAGAGAAGGCACCACAGTGTGAACGAGAGTAGCTCTTCGTGTCTCCGTTCTTGACTCAGCTTGTGATTTAGAAGTTGCAGGCTTCTTCTGCAAAGTGCAATGTTCAGGTACAGGAAGAGAAGGAAGTATTGTGTGAACAAGAGCAGTTTCGCGTGTATCCACTTGTGATTGGGAAGTTGCAGGCTTCTGCAAAACTAAAGGGTCAGGTAATGAAAGAGAAGACATCACTGTTTGAAGAGGCGTTGTAGTTCTCTTAGTATCCGCAATAACATCTCTTTTCTCAACTTGTAACTGAGAAGTTGTAGGCTTCTGCAACGTGAAATGTTCAGTTACCGGAAGAGGAGTAGTAAGTTCGTGCGTCTCCGCAACACAGTCTCTTAACTCAACTTGTGATTGAGAAGCTTCAGGCTTCTGCAGAGTGAATTGTTCAGGTAGAGGAAGAGAATGTACCAGAGTGTGAACAGGAGGAGTAGTTTCGTGCGTATCTGCAATAACGTCTCTTAACTCAGCTTGTGACACCGAAGTTTCAGGCTTGTCGAAAATACAATGTTCAGGCACCACAGTGTGATCACAATTACTGTCTTGCGCATCCTCGACGCCGTCTCTTAACTCAGCTTCTAACTGAAAAGTTAATGCAGGTTTATCCAAAGTGAAGTCTACAGGTGGAGGAAGAGAAGGCAAGACAATGATGATTCTCTGCTTTTTGACAAAGACCCAACCGTCTTCTTCTTCTTCTCCATCCAAACCAAACTTCAAAGGACCAGTCTTGCCTGGTTCCAACTGTCTCGGCCTTAGCCTTGCCATCATCAGACCTGAGATTATCAAAACAACATTGAGCTAAAAGAGCAAACCAAGTTTCAATCACAGAAGTACACATTTGGTAATACAAATTACAAGGAAGAACGCATAGAGAATTAGAGAAGTATGCTTGGAAAGACACAATCACGATAAGAAGACACCAATTTTGTGTTAAAACCCATTTTCGAAGAATCGAAGCAAAAAGAAGGACAATTTTGTAAAGTATTAAACCAATTTCAGAATTTGGACTCTTCGTATGAATCGGAGTAACACTAGCACAATTTTATGAAAGTGATTTAAGAAATTACAATCGAAACAAAAGACTAACCCAGTAAATTAGCGACGAGGAATAAACAAACCCTAGAATACAAAATCTTTTGTTAGCAGATAGAGAAATTGAGAGACGGGAGAAACATTTCGGAACCCTCCCAACAGAAGAGGGTGCTAAAAGCTTCAAGGGAAAATGTCAACGAGTCTTACCTACCCTCTGCGAGTGAGTGACGATGATGATGACTCTCTCTCCGACCGGAGCTAACTTTTTTTTTCCCGACAAAAGGTATACAGAATCCCAATATTGACTACCTTGTCCTTTAACTATTGAGAAATTGGAGAAATATTGAAATGTTTTTTTGACATTTTTTAACATAAAATAGTAAAATACACACAAAAGAACAAAAAAATATTAAAGGCTAATTTAAAAAGCCTTTTTCGTAATAGTTCAAAATGGTTTTGTATTATCAAGGTTGAAGTAAATTAAGAATTTTATCTTAAAATTTACATTATATAAGACTATATTTGCTTTAAAATAGATTAAAAACAATTTTAAACAATATTTACTTTGAAACAGATATAAAATATGTTAATAAATCTTCTTATGCTTTTTAACTTATTAATGCAAATCATTTATTGTGATATAACTTGTAAACTTAGGATAATGAGATTCTAATTATCAACAATATGAGCATAATAAAAAAAAATATAATTTATTCAAATAAATAAAGTTGATTTGAAACTACACAAATCCTTTTTTGTACATAATAAGTCCAATTTTTTAAAAAAACCCCAAATTCATGACTGGTCTAATACATAATTTTACACTTGCAAGCAGAGTTCAAGAAAATGCTAGACGGCATGTGGACGGTGACCCAACGCTAAAATAACATTAACTTTGAAGCAGATATAAAATATGTTAATAAATCTTATGCTTAATTTATTAATGCAAATTATTTATTGTGATCTAGCTTGTAAGCATAGAATAACGAGACTCTAATTATTAACAATATGAGCATAATCACAAAAATATATTATAAATTATTCAAATAAATAAAGTCAATTTGAAACTATACAAAACTTTTTTTGTACATAATAAATCCAATCAAAGCAAAACTTCAGTACACCCCAAATTCGTGATTGGTCTAATAAATTCTACACTTGCAAATTGCAACAAATCAACCATAATGTTCAAAAAAAAAAATTTATAAAAATTAAAATTGTGAATACAAAATAAACTCGCTCGAACAAAGAAAGCTAACCAAACGAATTTTTACTGGGTTGTATTGGGCCTTGAAAAACATTCACCTCGTGAAAAAAGTATCCAGTAAGTATATATATTAAGGAGATCATGCCGCCATGTATATTTTTCGTAGGTTTTTATTATGACTAATTCTCAAAGTCAAATCAAATCTGAACCGTTGATACTAAAGCCAAACCCATCCTGAACGTTGGTTCATTCAGAGCATCGTCTCCCTCGTTTAAACCAAAAATAGTCTCTCTGACAACCAGAGAGAGTCTCTGAGACAGAGAAGACACTCCATCAAACGCCTTCTTCCCCTTCTATTATAGCAAATAAAATCCAAATAACAAATTTGATATTACGAATATTTCTTTTTTTATTTTTTTTTTCCTTTTTCGTTTAAGCGATTAAAAAAAGCAAAACGGAGAAGGAGAAGCGCGCAGAGATATTGATTTTGGTTATCTCCTCCTCCCTTTGTGAATTTGTTTGTTTCGTGGAAAGGGAGCCAAAATTCTCAATCTAAGCTTCTCGATTTTTTCCTTCTCCGATTTCTGAGTCGCCAAGGGGTATGGTTTATCTCCGATGTTTTTTTTTCCTTTTTCTTCCGATTGTGATTTTACAATTCCGAGAATTGAGTTTTTTTGGTTGTTGTTGTTGTGGTTTCTCTGCAGAATTGGCTTCAGCTTGATGTTCATCGATTTAGGGCTTTAGTGCGATTTTAGTTTTTGTGGTTGGTTTGTTTGTTGGAACAATCTCTGGGAATTGGAGAATTCGAGAATGGAGTCTCCTCCGATAAAATGTTGTGATTGTGATTGCGATTGTTCATCACAAGGTGGTTCATGGATTCGATCTATAAAGAGAATAAACGACGAATTAGTCAAGGATCAACGTTTCTCTGTACCAGAGCTAGACGACCTTGACATGTTCTCTAATCCCAGAGTCCATATCGAGAACGAATGTGAATTACTACGCGAGACCGTTACCAACCAACAGCAGACGATTCAGCATTTGTACGATGAGCTCGAGAAAGAGCGTAACGCTTCATCTTCAGCTGCAGATGGAGCTATGGGCATGATTCAGAAGCTGACGACTGAGAAAGCTGCTCTACAGCTGGAATGTACACAGCTTGAGCGTACCGTTAACGGCAGAGTGAATTACGAAAACGCTGAGATTGCTGCATTAGAAGATGTGGTCTATCAAAGGGATCAGATTATTCAGTCTCTTAAATTTGAGATTCAGGCTTATAAGCATAGGTTGATGAGTTACGGACTCACCGAGGCAGAAGCTGATGGTGACAAGAGCTTGCTTACTCGTTACCCGAGCAGCGTGATTGACGTTAGTTCTGAGTTTGACTTCCCTACTTATGACTATCCTCCTTTGAAGTGCAATATAAATGAGAACCAAGAAGATCCTCTGGAGGCTGATATCTATGTTGCAGATGATGAAAACTACCCACCTGTTGATTCTCCTCATGGCCGAGAACATTTGAAGACTTTGGATCGTAGACTAAGTCAGATGGAGACAAATCCTAGCTTTATTCCGTTGAATGGTGATTTCTCGGGAGGTAGAGGGAGGGATGTTTCGGAGAAGGTAATGGTTGGTGAGAGTCCTAGGCATCAAAGACATTTTAGGAGGATGTCTACCACTGGTTCAAGTTCACATTTGGGAGCATCTAAAGAACTAAGACATGATGTTTTTGTTGATTCCCCAAGGTATGAAAGCTACAGCTCTAAGAGAGTGGAAAATGCAGAGAATAATAATAATACTAAAGATGACTCGTCAGAGATAGGGGATGACATGAGTGATAGAGTTTATACCATTGATTCTGTCCATCACAGCAGTGTGTCTTATAGTGGCGGTGTAACTGAACAGAAGCTTGAGGATGGCACTTGTGATAGCAATGTGGTTTTCCCGAGAGAACAGACAGATCTTGGTGATCCTGATATAACGAAACTATACATGAGGCTTCAAGCACTGGAGGCTGACAGGGAATCAATGAAACAGGCACTTGTCTCTATGAGGACTGAAAAAGCTCAAATGGTACTGCTGAAAGAAATTGCTCAGCATTTGTCAAAGGAAGTTGTCCCTCAACGGAGATTGCCTCTACGTAAAGCATCTATTGCTGGGCCTTTCACGCCAGTCTTTAAGGTTGTTGTCATGTTTCTATATGATCACAAAAAATTCTGACTGGAAGCTACTTCTTCTAAAACTGTGTCTTGTTTTCTACTGTTCTCATTCTCTAACTTGATCTTTTGATTATGCAGTGGGTCACATCTTTTGTTTCCTGGAAAAGAAAGGCTCGTCGAAGCAAGTAAGTAACCTGTAACAAACTTTGGAAGATTTTATCACAAAGAGGAGGTGGTTGATTAAATCAAACCGTTGCTCGCTTGCATTATAATCTAGTCTTTTAATATTCCAAAAGCAGGGACACTGTTTCACTTGATAGTTAGAAATCACTGTTGAATTTTAGGGAGCTGCCTCTGAAACTTACGCTCGTCTCTAACCTCTATTCCGATGCAAACATGCAGATACATGTATGGAATGTCAGGAAACAACGTGGGCTTGCAAATGCTTCTAGAAAAAATCCCTCGGTCACAAAAATGGCGATGTCTTCTTAGGAGCACGCAAGTGTGAAACAGATTCATCCCTTTCAAACAAACAAAATCACTCTCATGACTCTAGAATTCGAAGCACATAATGTCTAATACTGATGGATTGGATTGCGAGGTAACATTTGTATGCCTTTCTTCAACTTGGAATTGGATTCTCTCATTCTTTCTTCATTGTGCTGTTTTCCCCGAATACTTCAACAGTTGTATAATAGAATTGGGTTGAAGAATGATATACCTCAGAGGCCATACAATCTTTGTATGGTTTCTAACTTGAATTGTTTCATTCATGGGTTTCTTTTTTCCAATATTTTATAGATCGATTCATCACAGTAAGTTCTTTAATTCTTTTTGTGTTTTGTGACCATCATAAGTCAATTACCACGTTTTTTTTCTTTGTATGTATTTCTCCGTTTTAATACCCAAAACTCTCTTTTAAATAAGGGTACAACAGAAAGTGATCTTAATTTAAAAACTACGAACCAGAACGACACCGAAATACAAATCAAAGCACAATAATACTTGGTTACAGGTGAGCCTCCTTACCCCCACGTGACTCCTCACTGACTCAATTCTATCTCCCAGGTTTCCTTAAGTTGTCCTCTTCTTTTATTCTCCCATATGTATATGGCATTGGAAGGTCTATCACATACTACACTTAAAAAGAACACTCACATTCCAAATAACCAAAAAGAACACAAAAGTTGAAGCCTTGCGACACATCCATCAAACAGTAACAGCAATAATACTGATGAATTCATCAAATGCATGTGCTGTAAGGGTAAGCACATGATCAAACCACTCAACTTTCCCCAAAATTTCACAAGTTGCGCTGCGCCTTTCAAGCACAATCTCCGCACACCAAATCTTCTTCTGTTGGGTGTAATAATAGACCGTCTCCCACATAACAGCTAGCTTTCCACCAAAATTAGCCAATCTAAAAACAGAATCACGAGGAAACTTGGGTAGTCCAACCAAACCCTGCAAAACTCTCCACCTTGCTGCCTCGGTGTCATACCATCTGAATGATTCCGGAGAAGCCGAGTAGACAACATTATCTATCTGGCAATAAGAATTAGAAACCATGCCATAATGCATTGATTGATTAGAGTATATGTCCCATTTAGCTTCCTTGACATCGTAAGCAGCCATCGTTTTACCAGCCACCACATGTACCTTTCCGTCAATAGATGCGCTGTGGCGGTCAAACATACCGACTGGACGGCAGGGGAAGGGCTGAGGATCCCAAGCTTGTGTTTTTGGGTCGAAAAGCGAGAACGAGTTCTTCAACTTCCAAATATTAATATTGGGATCGTCATCAGCGCATAATCCTGTGGCATAAATCTTTCCATCGATGACGCCAACAGAGACAGTATACAGCTCCATCGGCAAGCTTGGAGCCGTGCGCCACGTGTGAGACTGGCAATCCAGAATAAATACGCTAGAGAAGGAGGCTTTCCTGTATTGGATTTCGCGGGTTGCGGCGACGCCAATGTCGTAGATTTCAGAACCAACCGCCACCATACTCGCAAACTCCGCGCAAGGAGAATTGGGGATTGGGACTGAAGCCAAAGCATACCCACTTGTTGTTGTTGATGACTTCTTCTTCTCCTCATTGTTGGTTAGGGTTTGATGATGATCAGGTTTCCTGCAGAGGGTAAACCAACAAAAACCAGCAGAGCACTTGAAGCACGCATAGAGACAACTCTCGGTGGTTCCCAAGAGTGACCTGACCTTGTATAGCTCCGGTGAAGCTACGAGAGATCGAAAGCTTTTGGAGACGAGGGATAAAATCGGATAGTACAATCTTGAGACGCGTGCGACGATGCTCAATGCCAAATCATCGGGAAGTGAAGGGATTATGGCCCATTGCGGCGTTGACGGCTTCGTCGTAATCGTAGGCGGCGTTGTCTTCTTCTTCCTCTTCGTTTCCGGGGATGACATTGACGAACTAACGGTTAGGACGAGTTCACCATTGATCAACCTCGATCTCCTCTCCATTTAACTTTTAGGGTTTTGGGTTCCCGCGGAACGCTTAAACTAGAAGAAGACAACACATTTGTTGGGCTTTATGGGCCCATTACGAAATTGTAATACTTTTGTTATTGGGTTCCTTTGTTCTCTAGAGTAGGTTTCGAGGTTTTTTTTTACACATGTTTTGAACCATATTATTATTTAGGTTTAGCAACAAATTAAAAAGCTAATATGCTTAACGCAAAACCCAATACATTTAGATGCATGAGCAAATATATGTCACAGAGAAACTCTCTTACAAGCACAATTTAAAGAACTCTTCATATTTTTAATGTATGCAAATTAGAATACATATATTATAAAATGTTCATCTGCTTCTTCATATGAATATATTGATTATTTGAGACAAGCGAAAGAAGATTGTCAATGAATGTGTACAAGAAAATGGTCCAAGAACACTACCAAAAACAGAGTTAATTTAATACTTAATAAATAAAATTAATTAAAAGACACTCTTGATGAGCTTATGTGATGGGTAAGGTCTAAGTATATTCATTAAATTACAAATATGTTTTTATGTTAACTCTATTGATATATAGTATTTGACAACCTAATCGAATTGTATAGTATAATAAATATATGAAGTGGATTAAGAAAATATATGACCAAGTCAGAGAACCAATATCCTCGGGCGGCTATCTATGTTGACGGTGATAAGAACCAAGATCCTCTAGAGTATTTATGAAAATAGAGTATTTCTAATTTTTTTTGGTTGAGAATAGAGTATTTTTGAAAATGAGTTTTTTTAACAAGAATTAACTAGATTAAAAAATTAGATTTTTTAGATTTTAGAATGAGAAAACAAACATGGAAACAAAAAAGATTCAAATCAAAAATGACCACAAAATAATAGATTATCACCACTTTCAATATAATTTCTAATTTTAGTTTGTAAATCTAAAATAGAAGAAGACATATTTGAAAGAAGAGAAATTAACAAAGATTGAATGAAAATAAAGAGAAACTGGTTCAAGAGATGGTGGAGAAGATTCAGAAGAGACTACCAAAATATGTAGAAGTTTTAGGTGATTATTGCTTAGAAAAAAAAGGTTTTAGTATTTAATAAAAGAATATGTTTAAAAACGTAGATACTAGGAGTTGAACAGGCAAAGTGAGAGACGCTAAAAAGACATCTACCCAACTCAACTACACTACCGCCAACTTCTTGAAACAATGGCCTCTCAATTTAATATATATCAGCTGCTTGTTGGACTTCTGATCCGGGCTGGCCCTGAAGAAGGTTATGAATACCAAGAATGTGCGATAATGTCACTAACCAAGATGTGAAAAATCTTTTTTGGGTTTTTGCAAATACATGAATTCACAATCCAACTTTTGATTCTCAATAAATCAGAACACCGACTATGAATTTAATCAGAGTAGCTTCGAGTGTATGAAAGTCATCTTAATTTAAAAACTACGAACCAGAACGACACCGAAAACGAACTGATGTAAATAAACTAAACAAATACAAATCTAAGCTCAATAATACTTCGTTACAGGTGAGCCTCCTTTACCCCACGTGACTCCTCACTGACTCAAATCCATCACTTTCCTTAATTTGTCCTCTTCTTTTATTCTCCCAAATGTATATGGCATTGGAAGGTCTATCACATACTACACTTAAAAAGAACACTCACATTCCAAATAACCAAAAAGAACACAAGAGTTGAAGCCTTGCGACACATCCATCCATCAAACGGTAGAAGCAATAACACTGATGAATTCATCAAATGGACATGATCAAACCACTCAACTTTCCCCCAAATTTCACAAGTTGCGCTGCTGCGCCTTTCAAGCGCAATCTCCGCACACCAAATCTTCTTCTGTTGGGTGTAATAATAGACCATCTCCCACATAACAGCTAGCTTTCCACCAAAATTAGCCAATCTAAAAACAGAATCACGAGGAAACTTGGGTAGTCCAACCAAACCCTGCAAAACTCTCCACATTCCTGCTTCGGTGTCATACCATCTGAATGATTCCGGAGAAGCCGAGTAGACAGCATTATCTATCTGGCAATAAGAATTAGGAATCATGCCATAATACATTGATCGATTAGAGAGTACGTCCCATTTAGCTTCCTTGACATCGTAAACAGCCATCGTTTTATGAGCCACCACATGTAACTTTCCGTCAATAGATGCGCTGTGGCGGCAAAACATACCGACTGTCTCTCACGGCAGGGAAAGGGCTGAGGATCCCAAGCTTGTGTTTTTGGGTCGAAAAGCGAGAGTGAATTCTTCACCTTCAAATTATTATTGGGATCGTCATCATGGCATAATCCTGTGACATAAATCTTTCCATCGATGACGCCAACGGAGACACGATGCAGCTCCACGGGCAAGCTTGGAGCGGTGCGCCACGTGTGAGACTGGCAATCCAGAATAAATACGCTAGAGGAGGAGGCTTTCGCGGGTTGTTCTATGCCAATGTTGTAGATTTCAGAACCAACCGCCACCATACTCGCAAATTCAGAATAAGGGGTATTGGGGATTGGGATTGAAGCCAAAGCATACCCACTTGTTGTTGCTGTTGATGTCTTCTTCTCCTCGTCATTGTTGGTTAGGGTTTGATGATGATCAGGTTTCCTGCAGAGGGTGAACCAACGAAAACCAGACAAGAACTTGAAGCACGCATAGAGACAACTCTCGGTGGTGCCCAGGAGTGACCTGACCTTGTAAAGCTCCGGTGAAGCTACGAGAGATCGAAAGCTCTTGGAGACGAGGGATAAAATCGGATAGTACAATCTTGAGACGCGTGCGACGATGCTCAATATCAAATCATCGGGAAGTGAAGGGATTAGGGCCGATTGGGGCGTTGACGGCTTCGTCCTCTTCTTCTTCTTCGTCGTAAGCGCAGGCGGCGTTGTCTTCTTCTTCCTCTTACTCTTCATTTCCTTTTCCTCTCCATTTGAGAACATATTCAGTGGGAATTAACTTATTAGGGGTTATTGGCTTCCTATTTGGGTTCCCGCGGCGGGTGCTGTGTTGTTTACTCTCTTAAGTACACGAAGATAACACCTTTGTTGGGCTTTATGGGCCGTTACGACATTCCATGACTTTTTATTGGGTTCATGTGTATAAGGAAATAGTCCAACGAAATAGTTCCCAAAAAGAACGCTGCCAAGAACACAACCAAAAACAAAATTAATTTAATACTTAATAAATAAAATTAAATAAAGACACTCTTGATGAGTTTGTGTTGATGAGGAAGAAGGTCTAAGTGTATTCATTAAGTTACAAACATGTTTTATTGCTAATTGTATAGTACAATTAATATATGGAGTGGAATAGTGGATTAAGAAATCTATGATGGAGTGGTATTTTGGTTAGTAAAGGTAAAAATCTTATTATATCTCAGAGAATTTTAATTTTTTTGTTTGTTTCATATTAAGAGTCAACAAATATATAGGAATAGTGACAAAAAGGGAGTTTTAAAAAATACCAAATTAGAAAGAACAAAATAAATAGTAATAGTGATTGTTTTCTTGCCTAGTAGAAAACGTTTTTAACTATTTTTATATATATGTTTTTGTTAAACTCAAATTTTATTAATTAATAATAACAAATTTTATAGATTATTTCTTTTATATACATACGTTTGGATATTGGACCAAACTTGCCTAATACCATATAGCAATTTGATTTTTTTTAAAATAATTTTTTTCGAGAAATTCTTTAACATATAGAAGGAGAGGAAGACTAAGTAAAAAATATTACATTTTTATTCATCGGATCACTTGAAAAAGAGAATCATCAGTTTTGAAACTTCAAAACTGTGAGGAATCTCATATTTACGCCAAATTACGCAAGATTAGGCATAAAAGGATTAAAGGATGATGTAATTGCTCTAATGAGCAAGAGAGTAGTTGATATTGTTGCTTGTTGGGGAGAAAAGGTCACTATTAAGTTTTATGAAAAAAAGTAATTCTATTTCAATCATTTGAAAATAATGTTGACCTATACCTAAATGCGTTCCCCTAAATGCGTCCAACATGGCAGATCCTCTCCTAATTAAGGTTTTTTTTGTGATTATTTTTGCTCACCTCTAATAAGATTGTGTCTTACATGTATTTTGATTTCGATTTTCATCTAGTTAGGGTGATGGTTGAAAAAAATGATGCCAAATGGGAACTTTGTGTGACTAAAAGTGATAGTCACATGTTGATTATGTGACCAACCAAGTCTGTGACTATATAGAGAAGGTTATGAATACAAAGAACGTGCACTATAATGTCACTAACTTTGGGTTTTTGCAAATGCATGAATTCACAATCCAACTTTTGATTTTTCAACAAAAAAACACTGATTATGAATCAGAGTAACTTCCAGTCTCAAGTAAAACTATAAGAACATCATAGATCAGAACATTCATAGCATTAGAGTACACATTCTTTGAAGAAACATTAAAAAAAAAAAAAAAAAAAA
>NC_025699.1:5058007-5084729 GCF_000633955.1 Camelina sativa | reverse complement strand
AAAAAAAAAAAAAAAAGTCAGTTACGTGCATGATTTCATTGACAATTAAAACATACACGTCTCATGTGTTTAATAATGAATATTCTTTGTCAAAAAACATATGTTAGTGGAAATTCAAAGCGTTGACAAATCAACAAACCGTTAGTCTCTGCTCAAGTAAACGGAGCCGCCACCTCTTACCTCCACCACATGTTTTTCTTCTCCTTCTTCTTTACTAATAAAAAATATTCTCTAGTCTACATATATATCATTACAAACTCATACGTTTTCTCGTCAAATGGATCATGAAGAGGAGGAAGAGGTCGAGATCCCTAATTACTTTATCTGCCCAATCTCACTTGAGATCATGAAAGATCCTGTCACGACCGTTTCTGGCATCACTTACGACCGTCAATGCATCGTTAAATGGCTCGAAAAGGTGCCCTCCTCTTGTCCCGTCACGAAACAACCTCTTCCTTTAGACTCCGATCTTACTCCTAACCACATGCTTCGCCGTCTCATCCAGCAGTGGTGCGTCGAGAACGAGACTCGTGGCGTCGTTAGAATCTCTACACCTCGAGCTCCTCCTGGCAAACCTAATGTTGTCCAGGAGATCAAGAATCTTAAAAAGTTCGGCCAAGAAGGTAGGAACCCGGTTATTTCGAATTACGTGGTTATTTGGATTAATTTTGGTTCGGTTTAGAGCTACAAATTTATAGTATTTTCGCTTTTGGATTAATAAATGTCAAAGTAATAACTATTTCTAAGAAATTAAATAGTAGTATTTTTTTTTGACGTAAACTTAGATAGAGTGGTCCAAAAGAAAACTCAATTAGTTAGGTTCGGTTAGAATAGATCAAATTTAAGTTCAGCTCGGTTAGTTTTTTTCTACTGATCAGTATAAGGTTAACAATTTTGGTTTGGTTTTTTGAATCGTATAGCCTTCGAAAGAGAAGATACGTTGCACAAGCTTGAAGTTTTGGCTATGGAAGGAAATAACAGGAGACTGATGTGTGAAGCTGGCGTACATAAGTCTTTGATCTTGTTCGTAGTCAAGTGCACTAGCGAAGAAGATGAAGAAGGACGACGTCATATCAAAGGGCTAGATGAGTCTCTTCGTCTTCTTCACTTGATCGGTGTTCCATCAAACGACGCAAAAACAATCTTGATGGAAGACGATCGAATCATGGAATCGTTGACTTGGGTTTTACACCAAGAAGACTTCTTCAATAAGGCGTACACGATCTTGCTCTTGAGGAATCTAACTGAATACACTTCCTCTCATATTGTGGAGAGATTGAATCCCGAGGTTTTCATAGGGATCATAGGGTTTCTCAAGGATGTAGTAAATAGTCTTAACCGGACGAGCCCTAGCGTGAGAGATGCGGTGCAATCTTCAAGGCCTAGCTTGGGAAAAACGGAACCATCGAAACTTGATCATACTTTGGTCATCAAACAAGCTGTGACCTCCGCGCTGATGATTCTTTTAGAAACTTCTTCGTGGAGTCGAAACCGATCGATCCTTGTGGATCTAGGTGCAATTTATGAACTCATAGAACTCGAAATAAGCTACTCGGGCGAGAAGAGAATCACAGAACTTATGTTAGGAGTTTTGTCTCGTTTATGTTGTAGCGCGAACGGTAGAGCCGAGATTCTTGCTCATAGGAGTGGAATCGCGGTTGTGACAAAGCGGCTACTGAGGGTTTCACCTGCCGCAGACGATAGAGCTCTCTCTATCCTAAGCACTGTCTCAAAATTCTCGCCAGAAAACATGGTTGTGGAAGAGTTGGTAAATGTTGGGGCAGTGGAGAAGCTCTGTAACGTTCTAAGACTGGATTGTGGTCTGAACTTGAAGGAGAAAGCTAGAGAGATACTTAAAGATCATTTTGATGAGTGGAAGAAGTTTCCATGTATTGATATGAATCTACTTACTAAGCTTCTAAGCTCCTCACCCAAAGATCAACTCAACGAGTTCCAGTCACGAGTTGGTGTTTAACTTTCCTCTTGTGTACTCGGATCAAGAATATTTATAATCTGCCGGGCACAGCACATACTTTAGCTACATAATTAAATTAAAATACTCACCATAGAGATTTCGGTGTATTCAAGTGTACGCATTCAATAAATCCTCCATCGACCTATTATATCAAAATAATGATGCATAAAGTTAAGCGATACAGTCATTCATCCTTTGTCAAGATCTGATTAAGCAAATGTAATTCTTTAAGTGTAACCAAAACCACTCTAAAACTTCTGTTTCACAGATTGTATAGACAGACATAACCAACAAGTAATTCTAATTGAAATACACACACCCAATAATAGCCTTCTTAACTCCAAAACCAAAATTCAACAAAATCGAAATTAGAGGAGAATCCCACAAGGTTGGCCTAAGAGACAGAGCTTATCGCCTTCGCATTCCACGGCCACGACCTCCACCGCGTCCTCTTCCCATTGCACCTGCAGCATCTCCCTGTGCGCTCTCCGACTGCAATGTACAACAATTATCAAAACAATATATACACATTATCACAACATACAAAAGAAAATGAGAGCATGTGTTATATACTTTAGGGTTCTTCACAGTTTCGTCCACACTTAGAATGAGGCAAGCCGCTTCAGTCGCAGCATTTATTGCGTTGATCTGCCAGAACAACGGGAATCAAACAATCAATAAACTTTTCAATAAAAGATAGCCACACAAGATATAAACATATTCATCACTGGCACAATAGTCTGAAGAACGACAAGAGAGTGAAATTTAAGAGAATCTTGAAATACCTTCACAACTGCTGGTTCCCAGACGAAGTTAGCAAAAGAATCTGCTATTCCACCAGTATTAATGTCCACTCCATAAGAAGCTCCTTCACCTGTTATAACACAGATATCATGAATGACATTAAGCAGCTGCCCATCAAAAGATTAATATATCAAGCTTGTGACAGTGAGAGAAGGCTCACCGCTTTGCATGGCGTGTTTTTGTCTAAGTTTATTTAAGACATCAGTTGCATCAAATCCAGCATTGTCACATAACTGTCGTGGAATAACCTGCAGTACCACCACAACCAGTGTGAATTTAGATTTTTGTGTATCATATGTTAACCAACAAATTTCAGATCCCGGGGGTCAAAGATCCTTATAAGTTGTTTACTAAACTCCTATTATACACAACAAGCGAACAGAATATGTCTTCTCTGTAATGCTTAATAAACAGAACACTTCGAAAACTCTTTTTCTTTATATGCCCATATAAGACAAATTTGTGAGTTTTTCAGAATTTAATAGGCACAAAAGAAAAACATCCAATCCAACCAGGAAGTGTACCTCCAGAGCCTTTGCATAGGAGTTGATGAATAGCTGTGACTTCCCAGCAATTGTTCTAGAATGCTGCCTCAGGTACTTGCTTATCTCCATCTACAACCAGGAGGAAGGATTCAACCCTACATGCAAAACATAAATACTGAACCAAAGTGAATGGAGGACACTTACATCTATAGCTCCACCTCCAGGAACAACAGTTGAGTTCTTTACAGCTCTTCTCACAATCATAATCGCATCATGTAAACTCCGCTCAGCTTCTTCGATGAACTGCGATTAATGTTTCAAAGGAATTCATATTTATGCTGATTAGTTTATATTCATGAAGCTTCCAATATCTGATGTATACCTGATCAGCTCCACCACGGAGGACAATAGTTGCTGTGCGGCCTGAAGGGCAACCACTGAATATGTTAAACCTCTCCCCACCAACTTGTTTTTCCTCAAAAATCTCACAAGTTCCAAGAACCTGCATAGATTAAAAACAGCCTTTGATTCAGATGAATGAAATCAACAAGTCACTGAAAGCTAGTAAGCTTATCCAATAGCAAGCAAAGAAAATCATTTTTCACGGGCCTCATCTATTATGTTGTTAACACTTGTCTGAACTGTTCCTCCAGCTGCAGCAGCCACACGGTTAAGATCTTCTTCTGCCACCCGACCAGCACAGAATATATCACGATCCGCAAAATACTGCAACAAAAAGCCAAGTAAAACACAGTCAAGCACTCTTGAGTGATACGAAAATGAAACATCAAATTGCAAGGTACCGCAGTGAACAATATCGATTGACAAGAGCAAACGAACATACAATTGCAACTTTGAAGTGTTGCTCATGCTTAATAGTCTTATACTGAGAATTGCAAGAGTATTAACCTACCAATGTAATCATGCTTATAAGTTGCCAAATGATTTAACAAGAAATACAGAGAGACGTCAGTATTCAGACTGACTATGGAAGCACATCCACCAGTAGATGAGAAGAATAGAAAAAAAGATATCAACAAACCTGAGTAGCTAGATCACCAATAGCCAGTCGAGAAAGAACAACTTTTGCTCCACTCTCAACACATTTGTCTAGCTTGTCATAAATGATATTCCATTCTGCATCAACTATTGACTGGTACTGTGATGGATCTGACAGCCTGTGAACAATGGGTGGAGCCAAGTCAAATAAGGCTAAAAGATTCTTCATTGTAGGGAAAAAAATAAACATAAAGAGCCAGAATGCCGACCTAATTTCAGCGTTTTCTTTCTCAGATTTCAACTCCAATTCAATGTTAAGCAAGAGAATTTTGGGGCTAAGAAATTTCTTTGGCTGTTGCTCAAAACCCGCATATGAGAATGTCTTTTTGAAAGCTACACCATCAACGAGGAAAGAGTCTCTCATATTGCCACCAGGAACCTGCAGAGAAAATCATGACATTAGCTTAGATGCATAATTAACCTGGCTTTACAGTATAGGCACAAATGGGAAAGTCTATAACTTGACTTGGATCATATGGACCCTGTAGCACTAAGCCAATTCACACTGCCCCAAATTTAACTGGACCTAGTAGAAATGAAATGCAATGGATAGAGGCAGAATGCAGCAGATATGCCATTTTTGGTACAAGATTGCAACTAGAAAACACGAAAATGCCATTCTATTTGATTGCAAATAGCCATGTAGAAATCCCTTGATAGATAGAATTGAAGTCGCAAGATAAACAGAACATAGCACAAAAACATTCATTGACATAATATGCAAAGCCAGTTTAAAACATTCCCGGAAATCCAAAGAATGAAAGAAACACAACAGATTTGAAGTATAAAAAACAAAAATGAGTTTACCTTCTTGATCCCAATCAGATTTAACCTATCGTCGTTCCCAATAGCCATTACAGCATCAACAACCATTGTAGCAAAAAACTCCTTTTCACCACCAATAAGCTTAGATGAAAGAGTAGTAGCAGCGCATTTAGCCAACAAACCTTTCTTTTCCTCTACACTCTTCCCCTCAATGCTAACAGCGAGTGCTTTAACCTTCTCAATTGCCTACATCAATAAAGAGTAGTGATTTTAAGGTGTTAAAAAGATCCAACAATTAAAAAAAAAACTTGTAACTGTACTAACGAAAAAGAAAAATACAAACCAAAGTGCAAGCAGTGCGGTAACTCCTAATTAAATTCTGAGCGTGAACACCATCCTCAATAAATGGCTTAGCCTCCTTCAAAAACTCTGCTGCAAGAAGAACAACAGTAGTTGTCCCATCACCCACCTATAACCAACCAAACAACAGAACATTCAGAGTTCATAAACTAAATCACGCATTCTAAGATCTGAATACTGGATCGGACTTCATATAGCCAAGATTTGGATCAGTAATTAGGTCAAAATCAGAATGGGACACACAAAATCCAATTGGGAAAGTTTTTTGAAAAAACGAGATTGGGAAAAAAAATCGAAATCAAACAAGACCTCAGAGTCTTGGGATTTGGCGATATCGACGAGGATCTTAGCAGCAGGATGAACAATATCGAGGAGCTTCATGATAGTAGCACCATCGTTGGAAATGGTGACGGATCCTTTATCGTCGTGAATGAGTTTGTCCATACCTCGTGGCCCGAGCGTGGTTCGAACCACATCTCCAACCGCCGTACAAGCGTTGATGTTGCTCAGTAGCTGTGCTTTTCCCTGAGAAGTGTCCGTACCTTCCTTCAACAGTATGATCTGCGGTTGCTGTGCTCACGAATCCAAACCACAAAGTAGCGGCGCGTCAGTCAGTGACTTAGACATATATGTATGTAAAGCAGAGAGAGAGAGAGAGTAGATGCGACTTACCATCATCGACGCCATTGTCGATGCGTGAAGAGAGCTTTGTAGATTTGAAGAGAGTGAGAGAAATGGAGCAGAGAGAGAGAGAGAGAGAGAGAGAGAGAAGGAGTTAGGGTTTAGGTCTTGTGTTATAAAAGGAGCAACTAGATCGAACGATGATTTTTAAACCGGACCGGCCGGTTGAACCGATAATTTCACTCAAAACGCAGCGTTTATGGCCCCGACAAACAAACCCCTCTTAAAATAGTTGGAAAAATTAAAAAAAAGCTAGTCAGAAATTTCTCCTCAACTTAGTAGACCCTTCGATATTTTTTTTGTCTTTAAAAAACTCTGTTTTTAAAAACGATCCTGAAGATTCAGAGATCGTGATGGGGAGAAAAGTGTTTTCTGTTGTTTATTTATTGAATGATACGATTACAAGGTTTAAGTAGACTACTAAAAGAAAAATTTTAGAGGAGTATCGATGTGGCTCTTGATACCATGTAAACTGTGTATCTTGTTATATTTATTATTCAGAAGAGGTTACAGCTTGATATATATATACATGAGTCGAGATAGAGCTAACTATGGAAGGTAATATACAAGTAAATGATATATTGCAGAAGTAATGGTATGATACTGTCATATCCTTGACATGATACGGGCGTATCCTTAACACAAAGATCTAAAACAATACATCTACAATTGAACAAACTCCGAATTGCTTGTGGAACGACTTCTAACTTCTTGTTACCTCATTATCCGTTTAATACATCCCCGTTATCGTACGTTTTATCAAAATTCCTGAGTGTTTTGCCGAATCATATAAATTGTCCCTTTACTTGGGCTCAAAGTACAAACGGAATTGTAATTAGACTAACTCATTCACAAAACAAAGGGTGAGAGATTGAGAGTGACCGATTCATCACATGCTAAAATAAAGGAGAAGTAGTTTGTGGCCGGAGAAAGCTTCCTCTTAAGGATGGTACGGTGTACCATCAAATATTAACTTCATTTTAATTATATACAAAAACCAGGTTTGATCGTAGTCTACCGGATTGTAATCTTCTTAAACGCTGTTATTCTCCGCGTCCAACAACACTGATCACTTCACCTTTTCTCTCGGTAGGTCGCTGTTAGAAACATTATAACAGCGACGTTTTCTCTTACCTATTAGTGATACAAGACTCTGAGATATTGTTTGACGATATGAGAGACTGTTCTCACAACTAGTTACTTTAGTTCGCATTTCTATCCATTATGAGATTATACATAAATTGTTGCTGGCGTAGATTCGTTGTGAGATTGTTATGCTTATGCATGTGTGTAAGAAAGAGAATGATTGACATAACGACTACAGACCATTAACACTTGGAATCAAAATCAAACAATTGACTTCTTCTTTATTACATTTTGAATATATTTTTTATCCTAACACAAGTCACCTATCCAATAAGATTAAGCCATATCATAAATCTTTTATCGGCAAACTAAACTGTTCCACGATCTCCAATTTCTTCTTATTTTTTTTTTTAATATCTTTTATCCTATAAAGCACAAGTCACATGTCCAATAAGATTAAGCCATATCAGAAATCTTTTTATTTTGTTTTTAAAAATCAGTTTTTTTTGTAACAAATCATCGTCCAGAGAAGAGAGAGGAAAAAGAAGAAAATTTTTACTGATGTGTGAAATAAGTTTTATCGGCAAACTAAACTGTTCCACGATCTCCAATTTCTTCTCATTATTTTTTTAATATCTTTTATCCTATAAAGCACAAGTCACATGTCCAATAAGATTAAACCATATCAGAAATTTTTTTATTTTGTTTTTAAAAAATAATTTTTTATACAAATGATCGTGCAGAGAAGAGAGAGGAAAAAAAGGAAAAATCTCACCGATGTGTGAAATAGGTTTTATCGGCAGATTAAACTGTTCCACAATCTCCACTTTCTTCTCATCATTTTTTTAAATATCCTTTATCCTATAAAGCACAAGTCACATGTCCAATAAGATTAAGCCATATAAGAAATTTTTTTATTTTGTTTTTAAAAATCAATTTTTTTTACAAATGATCGTGCACATAAGAGAGAGGAAAAAAAGGAAAAATCTCACTCATGTGTGAAATAGGTTTTATCAGCAAATTAAACTGTTCCACGATCTCTACTTTCTTCTCATCATTTTTTTTAATATCCTTTATCGGTTTATCCTATAAAACACAAGTCACCTGTCCAATAAGATTAAGCCATATCAGAAAAAAACATTATTTTGTTTTTAAAAAATCAATTTTTTTAACAAATGATCGTGCAGAGAAGAGAGAGGAGAAAAAGGAAAAATCTTACTGATGTGTGAAATAGGTTTTATCGGCATATTAAACTGTTCCACAATCTCCACTTTCTTTTCATCATTTTTTTTAATATCCTTTATCATATAAAGCACAAGTCACCTGTCCAATAAGATTATGCTATATAAGAAATTATTTTTTTTTGTTTTTAAAAATCATTTATTTTTACAAATAATCGTGCAAAGAAGAGAGAGGAAAAAAAGAAAAAATCTCACTGATGTGTGAAATAGGTTTTATCGGCAAATTAAACTGTTCTAGTATCTCTACTTTCTTCTCATCATTTTTTAATATCCTTTATCCTATAAAACACAAGTCACATGTCCAATAAAATTAAGCTATATCAGAAAAAATTTTATTTTGTTTTTAAAAATCAATTTTTTTACTAATGATCGTGCAGTGAAGAGAGAGGAAAAAAAAAGAAAAATCTTACTAATGTGTGAAATAGAATTTATCGGCAGATTAAACTGTTCCACAATCTCCAATTTCTTCTCATCATTTTTTAATATCCTTTATCCTATCAAGCACAAGTCATATGTCCAATAAAATTATGCTATATATGAAATTTTTTTATTTTGTTTTTAAAAATCAATTTTTTTTACAAATGATCATGCAGAGAAGAGAGAGGAAAAAAAGAAAAAATATTACTGATGTGTGAAATAGGTTTTATCAGCAAATTAAACTGTTCCACGATCTCTACTTTCTTTCATCATTTTTTTAATATCCTTTATCCTATAAAACACAAGTCACCTGTCCAATAAGATTAAGCCATATCAGAAATTTTTTTATTTTGTTTTTAAAAATCATTTTTTTTACAAATGATCCTGCAGAGAAGAGAGAGAGAAAAGGAAAAAACTTACTGATGTGTATATTAGGTTTTATCGGCAAATAAAACTGTTACCCGATCTCCACTTTCTTCTCATCATTTTTTAAAATATCTTTTATCCTATAAAGCACAAGTCATCTGTCGAATAAGATTAAGCCATATCATAAATCTTTTTATTTTGTTTCTAAAAAATCAATTTTTTTACAAATGATCGTGCAGAGAAAATAGAGGAAAAAAAGAAAATTCTTACTGATGTGTGAAATAGGTTTTATTGGCAAATAAAACTATTCCACGATCTCCACTTTCTTCTCATCATTTTTATAATATCCTTTCTCCTATAAAGCACAAGTCACCTGTCCAATAAGATTAAGCCATATCAGAATTTTTTTTATTTTGCTTTTAAAAATCAATTCTTTTTTTTACAAATGATCGTGCAGAGAAGAGAGAGGAAAAAAGGAAAAATTTTACTGATGTGTGAAATAGGTTTTATCGGCAGACATGTATAGAATAGGTTTTATCAGCAAACAAAACTGTTACACGATCTCCACTTTCTTCTTATCATTTTTTTAATATCATGTATCCTATAAAGCAAAGTCACCTATCGAATAAGATTTAGCCATATCAGAAATCTTTTTATTTTGTTTTTAAAAATCAATTTTTTTTACAAATGATCATGCAGAGAAGAGAGAGGAAAAAAAAAAAGAAAATTCTTACTGATGTGTGAAATAGGTTTTATCGGCAAATAAAACTGTTCTACGATCTCCACTTTCTTCTCATCATTTTTTTAATATCCTTTATCCTATAAAGCACAAGTCACATGTCCAATAAGATTAAACTATATTAGAAGTTTTTTTATTTTGTTTTTAAAAATCATTTTTTTTACAAATGATCGTGCAGTGAAGAGAGAGCAAAAAAAAAGGAAAATCTTACTAATGTGTGAAATATAATTTATCGGCAGATTAAACTGTTCCACAATCTCCACTTTCTTCTCATTTTTTTTAATATCTTTATCCTATCAAGCACAAGTCATATGTCCAATAAAATTATGCTATATATGAAATTTTTTATTTTGTTTTTAAAAATTATTTTTTTATAAATGATCGTGCAGAGAAGAGAGAGAAAAAAAGAAAAAATCTCACTGATGTGTGAAATAGGTTTTATCGGCAAATTAAAATGTTCTACGAGCTCTATTTTCTTCTCATCATTTTTTTTTAATATCCTTTATCCTATAAAACACAAGTCACATGTCCAATAAGATTTAGCCATATCAGAAATTTTTTATTTTTTTTAAATCAATTTTGTTTTTCAAATGATCGTGCAGAGGAGAGAGAGGAAAAAAAAGAAAAATCTTACTGATGTGTGAAATAGATTTTATTGGCAAATAAAACTATTCCACAATCTCCACTTTCTTCTCATCATTTTTTTAATATCCTTTATCCTATAAATCACAAGTCACATGTCCAATAAGATTAAGCCATATCAGAAACTTTTTTATTTTGTTTTTAAAAATCAATTTTTTTACAAATAATCGTGCAGAGAAGAGAGAGGAAAAAAAAAAATCTTACTGATGTGTGAAATAGGTTTTATCGGCAGATTAAACTCTTCCACAATCCCCCCTTTCTTCTTATCATTTTTTAAATATCATTTATCCTATAAAACACAAGTCACATGTCCAATAAGATTTAGCCATATCATAAATTTTTTAATTTTTTTAAAAAATCAACTTTTTTTTTACAAATGATCGTGCAGAGAAGAGAGAGGAAGAAAAGGAAAAATCTTACTGATGTGTAAAATAGGTTTTATAAGCAAATAAAACTGTTACACGATCTCCACTCTCTTCTTATCATTTTTTAAAAATCTTGTATCCTGTAAAGCACGAGTCACCTGTCTAATAAGATTAAGCTATATCAGAAATATTTTTATTTTGTTTTTAAAAATCAATTTTTTATAAATGATCGTGCAGAGAAGACAGAGGAAAAAAAAAAAATCTTAGTGATGTGTGAAATAAGTTTTATCGGCAAATTAAACTGTTCTACGATCTCTACTTTCTTCTCATCATTTTTTTAATATACTTTATTTTATAAAACACAAGTCCTATGTCCAATAATATTTGGCCATATCAGAAATTTTTTATTTTAAAAAAAAAAATCAAATTTTTTTTTACAAATGATCGTGCAGAGAAAAGAGAGGAAAAAAAAGGAAAAATGTAAAATAGGTTTTATCGGCAAATAAAACTGTTACACGATCTCCACTTTCTTCTTATCATTTTTTTAATATTCTGTATCCTATAAAGCAGAAGTCACCTGTCGAATAAAATTAAGCCATATCAGAAATCTTTTTATTTTGTTTTTAAAAATCAATTTTTTTTTATAAATGATCGTGCCGAAAAGATAGAGGAAAAAAAAGAAAAATCTTACCGATGTGTGAAATAGGTTTTATCGGCAAATAAAACTGTTCCACGATTTCCACTTTCTTCTCATTATTTTTTTTAATATCCTTTATCCTGTGAAACACAAGTCACCTGTCCAATAAGATTAAGCCATATCAAAAAAAAATTATTTTGTTTTTAAAAATCAATTTGTTTTACAAATGATCATGTAGAGATAAGAGAAGAAAAAAGGGAAAAATCTTACTGATATGTGAAATAGGTTTTATGGGCAAAATAAACTGTTCCACGATCTCTACTTTCTTCTCATCATTTTTTTTAATATCCTTTATCCTATAAAATACAAGTCACCTGTCCAATAATATTAAGCCATATCAGAAATTTTTTTATTTTGTTTCTAAAAATCATTTTTTTTACTGTGCAGAGAGAGAGGAAAAAAAGGAAAAATCTTATTGATGTATAAAATAGGTTTTATCGACAAATAAAACTGTTCCACGATCTCCACTTTCTTCTCATCATTTTCTTTTAATATCCTTTATCTTATAAAGCACAAGTCACATGTCCAATAAGATTAAACCATATCAGAAATCTTTTTATTTTGTTTTAAAATATTAATTATTTTACAAATGATCGTGCATAGAAGAGAGAGGAAAAAAGAAAAAATCTTACTGATGTGTGAAATAGGTTTTATTGGCAAATCAAACTGTTCCACAATCTCCACTTTCTTCTTATCACTTTTTTAATATCCTTTATCCTATAAAGCACAAGTCACTTGTCCAATTTGATTAAGCCATATCAGAAATTTTTTTATTTTGTTTTTATAAATTAATTACTTTTTACAAATGTTCGTGTAGAGAAGAGAGAGGAAAAAAGGAAAAAATATTACTGATGTGTGAAATAGGTTTTATCGGCAAATTAAACTGTTCCACGATCTAACTTTCTTCTCATCATTTTTTTTATTATACTTTATCCTACAAAACACAAGTCACATGTCCAATAAGATTAAGCCATATCAAAAAAAATTATTTTATTTTTAAAAGTCAACTTTCTTTACAAATGATCATGCAGAGAACAGAGAGGAAAAAAAAAGGAAAAATCTTAGTGATGTGTAAAATAGGTTTTATCGGCAAATAAAACTGTTCCACGATCTCCACTTTCTTCTCATCATAATTTTTTAATATCCTTTATTCTATAAAGCACAAGTCACATGTCCAATAAGATTAAGCTATATCAGAAATCTTTTTATTTTGTTTTTAAAAATCAATTTTTTTTACAAATGATCGTGCAGAGAAGAGAGAGGAAAAAAGGAAAAATCTTACTGATGTGTGAAATAGGTTTTATCGGCAAATGAAACTGTTCCACAATCTCCACTTTCTCTTCATCATTTTTTTTTAATTTCTTTTATCCTATAAAGCACAAGTCACATGTTTGATAAGATTAAGTCATATCATAAATCTTTTTATTTTTATTTTTAAAATCATTTTTTTTTACAAATGATCGTGCAGAGAAAAAGAAGAAAAAAATAAAAAATCTTACTGATGTGTGAAATATGTTTTATCGGCAAATTAAACTGTTCCACAATAGTTTTTGTGCTCAAAATTATGAATATACATGTGGACTTGTAGGTTTATATTCAAAAATCAAGTCTCTAGTTATGTCACTTGAGATATTACACATATTTCCTTCTAAATAAGTCTGGAAATAGAATCATGTCAAATCAGCGTTGGATTGTCCTTACAGTTCTCATTTGTTTCCATCGGTATGTCACTTTGTTTTCTTTGTATTTTATTTCATCCAAAACATTTCGTTAACTTCTCTTTCTCCTACAAGAAAGAAGTTTCTAACATGAGACTGATATTCTTCTCTACACTTAGTATAAGATTGTGTTGAAAATGATTTTTAAGTGAACTGACCATTTCTCAATTTTGCTCTCTATATTGCTTTCCTTTTCTGTTAAAAGCAACAAACAAAAAAAAAATCTTAGCATTTTGCATATGTTGGTTCTTTGAAATTTTGTGTTAAGCTAAGTTTTATAAATCTTCAAAAATTTACTCACTAATATTTGTTTGGGTGACTCTTATCGTGCGTCATATGTAATACAGATTTTTTATTTTGGGTCAAATTCACAAAGCAATACAGGTTTATAACATCAATTAAGTGAATCATTTTCTTACGTACGGGTAGTAATACTAGTTAATTATAAATTGTGTAATCTTTTAATATAAAACACTCTTTTTATTTTATTTTCCGAATTATTTCCTTTTGAAGTCAATTTTAATCCAATATATGTATACATATTAGATTTATCAACAATGTTCCATATGGGACAAATTAAAATTATAAATTCATTACATTACGAATGTTTTTTTTTTTGTTTTTCCAAATGAAATTGCGATTTGTTTCCATATCATTACTTACGATACGGGACAAGGCACTAGACACGCTATCACTTTCAACATCACCTTCCCTTCTTCGCCATTGCTACTTTCTCAGAAGCTTCCAAGTCAACCCATAGAGACTTGCTAATATTTGACCTCTTCCGCCTTACCTTATAATCTCCCTTTTGGACTTTTCAATAAAACCGTCTCGTTGATTGAATCAGTACGACTTCCCTCTTCCTTCCTTCTTTTAAGTCTTTTCATTTTTGTCTTCCGATTCCGATCTGAATCTCTCTCGATTTTGATTTCTTCGATTTTTTTCAATGAACGATTTGTTTTCCAGCTCGTTCTCACGCTTCCGCGGCGGAGAACCATCTCCTCGCCGAGACGCTCCCGGAGGAGTTCAGATGACGAATCCAGCGGTGGGATCAACCGGTGGTGTAAACCTCGACAAGTTCTTCGAAGACGTTGAATCTATAAAAGAAGAGCTAAAAGAGCTAGATCGACTCAACGAATCACTCTCTTCCTCTCACGAGCAGAGCAAAACGCTTCACAATGCTAAAGCCGTTAAGGATCTCAGGTCTCAAATGGACGGTGACGTTGGAGTCGCTTTAAAGAAAGCCAAGATGATTAAGGTTAAACTCGAGGCGTTAGATCGCGCCAATGCTGCTAATCGTAGTCTCCCTGGCTGTGGACCTGGCTCTTCCTCCGATCGAACCAGGACCTCTGTCCTCAATGGTCTCAGGAAGAAATTGATGGACTCTATGGATAGTTTCAACCGTTTGAGAGAGCTCATCTCGTCCGAGTATAGAGAGACTGTACAGAGGAGGTACTTCACCGTCACCGGCGAGAATCCTGACGAAGGAACCCTAGATCGACTTATTTCCACTGGTTAGTTTACTCGTTTCTTCCATTCATATCACTCTTCCAGATTCATCTATAAGTAGAGAAGCATCATCTAGGTTATATATACTGTAGTTCAAGCCTTCTTTGAGTTTGGATGATGAACAATTGGTTTCAGAGTAACTGATTCAAGCCTTCTTAGTTCACAATATTGTTGATTTGTGAAAGAACAGTAACTTCTGATTTTGCATTAGACAATGAAATTGGATTTGTAGCAGGAATTGTGCAAGTTCTTAGTTGCTTAGAGCTGGAATTGATCTCTGAAAAGGAGATATGTTGTTACATGAGTGGTGTGTGACATATTGGGGGATTTTTGCTACTGTTTTTGTTGCAGGAGAGAGTGAGAGATTCTTGCAGAAAGCAATACAAGAACAAGGAAGAGGAAGGGTGTTAGACACCATTAACGAGATTCAAGAAAGGCATGACGCGGTTAAAGACATTGAGAAGAATCTCAGGGAGCTTCACCAGGTTTTTCTAGACATGGCGGTGCTGGTAGAGCACCAGGGAGCTCAACTTGATGACATTGAGAGCCATGTGGGAAGAGCCAGTTCTTTTATCAGAGGCGGAACTGAGCACCTACAAACCGCGCGGGTTTACCAGAAGAACACGCGGAAATGGACATGTTACGCCATTATTATTCTCATCATCATCATAATTGTTGTGGTTCTTGTTGTTGTTAAACCATGGAACAGCGGAGGTGGCGGCGGTGGTAGTGGTGGCGGTAACAGTGGAGGAAGTCAACCAAATTCAGGGACACCACCAAGTCCTCCTCAGGCAAGGCGTCTATTGCGTTGAAGTTGAGTTTCGTTATTTGCAAATATATTCTTTCTTTGAAAAGCTTTTTAATCAAACCAGCTTTGTGTTTCTACTTTCTAATGCTGGTTTGTTGTTAAATCTCCCTTTGATTTGATTTTTTGTGAAAGAAATTAAAATTTGGGTTAGATGAGAAATATTAGTAGAACATTCTCTTTGTATCTATGTTTGCTATATGGGTTATTTTTTTACGTTGTGATTTCAGGGTTTATAGTTTCTTGTTCTATTTGGTTGAAGCATTTCGAACCAAACAAGGCTCTATCAACCGGTAACACAAAGTCACAAACTATACAGAATTAGTCTTAGGCATTTTCCAAGTGAGAGCATGATACTATATCTAGAATTTGGTATTAAGATTTGTTCTGCTCTCCGAGAGAGAGGATCACTCTTTCGGTTGAGTTTGTCTTGTCATAACACATTTCTTTTGCTTCCAAAGCTTTTCAAAGTTAGTTAGTGATCGTCTACGTCACTTCCGATATGTCCTCTTTCGGCCATGAATTATTAATCAGTTGCGGTGTCAACAGCGACGACCTTAGTGAGGAACGAGAATAGAACAATGAGGATGTCATATTAATATAAAACACATCCAATTTTATAATATATAGAGTCGAACAATATATGAAGTCAACTAAAACGTCTTAAACTGTCTAGTTGCCTACTAGATACTGTATTTTAGACACTAGTACCGGTCAACTACACCTCAGCATTCCAGTTCCAGGAAATTCCTTAAACCAATAACTATGAAACTACAGAAGTACAGAACATAGTGTCGAAGAACCGTGTGTTAACCCAAAAAAAAAAGTGTCAAAACAGGAAAAAAAATAATATACTGTATATAAATGGTAATATAAAACATAAAATTAAAATATTAAAATGAATCTTAAATTGAAGACTATGTACAATAATATGGTCATATATTTATTTATTTTATCTGTAAGAAAATATTAAAATGAATCTTAAATTGAAGACTATGTATCGTCAACAATTAGTTTCCAAAATAATTGTCAAACACTACCAATAATATGATTCACAATAATGAAAATAATGTGGTCAATATAATTATTAGCATTAAGTATTGACAAAATAATGAATTAAATTAATTTCCTATATTGATTATGACCACAAATTTGAAAAGGAATTCAATTTGAATGTGCAAATAATTTAATTCCATTTAACAGCACAACTACATAGAGATTTGAAGATGTTGGTGGTTTAATCCGGGTTTTAGTTTTGGTTTTTAAAGAATAATTAATGTAAACACCAAACAAAATCTAATATAAGTATGGTAGAATTATAACTTAGCTTTGAATAAAGTTCTTAAGAAATTGTATTTACTCATTTTGGTTCAAAATCGGTTGTGGTATTTAAGATATTTTTAAAATAATGATTATAACCAAACCAAAGGAATATTTTTCAGCTTTTGAGTTGATATTTTTAAACTTGATTTAAATTGAAAAGGTTCGGTTTAAATTAAAAAGCACAATTAACATTCCATACTTTTTAGTACTATAATTACATTTACATCTTTCTTACTATTTTAAAAATAGTAATCTTCAAAAATAGTAGCATTTAATTTTACATCTTGAATAATATCCATCTTCTCTCTTTCTTTTGACTAGTATTGGCAGCCAACATTATATGAATCTCAAAAGAGAGAAATTAAAAATCAAAGAGTGATCATGCCAAGAAAAAAAGTAAAACTTGCACGGATAGAGAATAACCAGACAAGAGCACTAACTCTGAAGAAAAAAATAACAGCATTACAAAAAAAAGTGAAAGAACTAACCATATTGAGTGATGTAAGGGCTTGTCTAATCATTTCTAACCCTAACGAAGTTAAACCGGTGGTGTGGCCATCTCTTGAAACGACTCATGGCCTTCTAGATCGTTTTTTCGCCTTACCAAAGTTCGTGCGAGATAAATATGCGATGACTGTCGAGTCATACATAGAAGAGGAGACAAGGAAAATCCAAGCTCAATTGACTAAGGTTCATAACGAGAAAAGAAGGTATGAAATTGATGAGATGATGAATCAACTACAAGAACGTCATATAACTATTGCGGATCTTAGCTTGAGTGAGAGATACGCCATGTTATCTTTCTCAAGAGAGAAGATCATATCTTATAGGAGGCATCTACACGAGCAATTTCCTCCTCTTCCTGATCTACCGGCGTTCCCAGTTGAAGTGCAAGTCGAGCCGCTTAATACCACCATAAATGATGTTTTTGTAGGACACAATCAAGATGATGAGAGAGCAACAAGAAGAATTAGCATTAATGCTTTAGTGGAGAATGGAAGTCATTACTTATTTGATCAATGGGTTTCTCCACTCAATCCGCCCATTCTTGAAATGGATCCAAACCCTAGAAGCTATCGTCCATACCAAGGAAGTAGTAGCAAAGGAAACCATCATTTGGAAATGGATCCAGTTTATCCCCAAATGATGAATTCTTATGGTTTGCTTGGATCAGTCTCTCAACCTTCACAACATCATAATATGAACGTTAATCCGATGATGGTTAATTATCCACCAAGGCAATATCCTTTTGATATCATGAGCTATGATGTGGGAGTAAACGAGGAAGGAAATAACATGAGCAGTTCACAATTTTACATGAGCAACAATACCAGCTTACCGACTAATGATGGTCTTCGTCAAGAACCACAAATGATGGCTTTTGATGGTTTACATGGATCAGTCTCTCAACCTTCACAATATCATAATCCGATGATGGTTATGAATCCACCAAGGTAATACTCTTTTGATATTATGAACCGTGAGATGAGAGTAAACGAGGAAGAAACTAACATTAACAACTCAAAATTTTTACAGGAACGACAACACTATAGCGACTAATGATGGTCTTCGTCAAGAGCTACCTCCTAATGGTCCTAATGGAACAATCACTGGAGAAGATAATGTTGATGCGACATTGTTTAATATCAATAATTGGTTAATGTTCTAAGTTTGATGTGCATTTATTTTAAATTTGTCTTTTTATTTTCTTATATGGATCGGATCTTTAAAACTTTTTATCGTTGTTATTTGAAATATTGTTGGTTTGTTTCGTTGTTTTGGAGTTTAGATTGTTTAGATTATCGTTTTTGATCTCTATAATGTTTACAACTCGTTCGTAACTTCGAGAAATTACAGTATAATAAAATTTGATTTAGAAACACTCATAAGAAAACATATCTAGAAAACGTTACACACTAAATAAATAAAAATACAGTGTATATATATATATAGCATAAATCATACGAATGAAACCAAAAAAAAAAGGTAGGCGAGGAAGAAGAATACAAAAGTAAGTAAGAAACACACAAAGGAGAAGGAAAGTGATCAGAAGATGTTTTTGAAAGGGTTGGTAAGAGAGTCCTTAACATTGGAGTATAGGCCATAGAGAGAGTACTGCTTTAGATTTGCAACCTCATACCACGAATTCAAAGCAGTGTAGTGCTTATCCGTGCCTGAAAACGCCAACTGGATCCCCAAGCTACAATCTGCTTGTCCTCCTTGGTTCTTGCAGTTTTGCGACTTGATTGCACATTGATCACCGTTGAGGCACACGAATTTCGTATCTCCAGAACATTTCGAGCATCCGTCTTTCTTCCAGAACATGTTCTCAAGCCTCCCCTTCTGGAACTCAAGAACCTAGAAGCCGATGACAGAACTAATGAGTTTTGTCCAAAATTTCTATAAAGAAAACAAAAATATAGAGCTTTATCCAATTACTACTTACAAGGGTGAAGCTTGTCACGATGTGATTGCTGTCTGCAACCATAATTGGTACTGATCTTGCAGCGTATTTTGAACCAGCGAATGCTACCATATATCCCTTTGACGCATCCTGGAATCACATAGTACCCATCAGACAAACCAATAATTTGATAGGGGCTATCAAGACCAATGCTACTTATATGCCAAATCTCTCTGTTTTGAACCTCTCATCTCACTGAAACAAATGCACAAAGGAACCAGATCTTCCAAGAACAGAGACTAAATCCTAACAAATTTGGTACCAAACTAAACATTCTAAGCAAGGATTTTTTTGACGAGTCAACTAATCTGGGAAGATGATAATTCCGATCTATACAAAATTCCCTTATGATCTACCTAAACCGTTTTCTAATCTAATCAAAACCGCTGCAATCGAAACCCTAAATTCACCAAGATAGATCAGAGAGACACGAACCGGGCGAAAATTGTTGGAGCTAGAGGTATTGATGGTAAGGAGAGTGATCTCATCGACTTTAGGTCTAAACACGGCGATCTCAGAGTTTCCGTTGAGAGAGAGACGACGGCGATCGCAAGGAGAGTATTGAACGGTATGGTTTGTACTACCACCGAAGAAAGTATCTTTAGACGCGAAGGCAATGCCGAAAGTGAATCCATCTCCGATCCCGACTGTAGAATCCGAACAAGGCGAGTAGACTCCGTTATCGTCTCTGGCCACCGTCAATGATGACGTCAGCGCCGCCGCGAAGAGGCAACACAGAAGAAGGAATCTAGCCATCTGTCAAAAAAACTCAAAACAGAAGCTTTCCTTCCAAAAAATTTCGAATACTCCGATTCATTAGGCTGTCTTCAAATCATTATTATTCAAATAAGCCTTTTAAGTTATGGGCCTGACCTTATCATTCGGCCCAATATCGGTTAAAGTATACAATTTTATAATTTTAGGAGAAAATATATCATGATTTCGTGTTGGAAAATAGAGGAAGATTTTTTTCCAAATAGGAAATATTTTTAATTTTGCAAAATAATGTGTGCTGTATTATTAAATAGAGTCAAAAAAACTGAGCTGGCAAATCTAAATTATTACTTAATTTAGTTTTGGTGCCAAGTGGGTAACTTAAAATTGAAACTGTTAAACAAATCCCACCTAACGGTTTGTTCACGGCTAATCATATGCGGTTAATCACACCGTAATAGATTTGACTACGAAATCTAAACCGTTCGTTTATAGTAATCATGGACCCTACGTAAACGAACGGTTAAGATCAATCCGACATTTCTTGTGAAATGAGAATCCCGATTCCGCATTTCTGTCTTTGTCTCTTGCTTCGTTTTAAGTTTTTTTTTTTTTAGTCTTTCCTCATCGTCTTCTTCAATCATCATCTGAAGCTCTTGTAAAAAAATCGAACCTTTTTTGGATTTTCAATCATGTCTAAGTATATGGGATTATCTTCTCTAGCTATTTCTTATTTTCTATTCGTTTCAACGATTGTAGCAGCCACCGATGTTCATTACTGCGGTATGTTTTGGTCTCCTTTAAGTTCTGAGATTGCTGCTAATTCTTGCTTGTAGTAATTTGATCGGTTTAGTTATGTCTAGTTATGATGATTTTGATTGTTCGGACAGCTGCGTTGAAAATTTGGTGTTCTTTGATTTGTACTCCTAATTTGTGTTGAAATTTTGATTTTTATTTAGATGGTTTTTGGTTTGTAGTCTTAATTTGTGTTAAAGTTTTGATTTTTATTTAGATGGTTTTTGATTTTTGATCATTGTTGAGTTTAAAGTTTCAATTTGGATATCTTGGGAACTGCTGGGGAAACACCAGAATCTCGATCTGATTTAGTTACGTGTTTGTTTGGTTGCAGATAGTAATGAAGAGTATGAAGTGAAGGTGAAAGGAGTTGATATATCTCCTTATCCTATTGCTCGAGGCGAGCCAGCCACTTTCAGCATTTCTGCTAACACAGGTACACACTCAGATTTATCTATGAGGCTTATATGACTTATAAGATCTTTTGCTTGTTCGTTTCTTTTGATGTTTTTGTACTATTAATTGCGTTTGTTGTTTTGATTTCAATGTTTATACTTTATACGCTGCAACTCCTTGTTCTTGCTTTAAGTATTGATCGTTTTTTAATCTGGTTTTGTTTCATTATGAAGACACTGAAATTTCGGGTGGAAAGTTGGTGATCGAAGTTTCATACTTTGGATGGCATATTCATTCTGAGACACATGATCTTTGTGATGAGACTACTTGTCCTGTGGCTATTGGAGATTTCTTGGTCGCTCACTCGCAAGTTCTGCCTGGATATACCCCTCCTGTAAGTCCATTGATTTTTCTTGGAATAAGATGTTTATGCTCATTAGAACTTGATGTATATCTCATAGAATCAGAGCAAATGGTCTAGTCTAATCAAATTTGTTTAGTTGAATAACCAAAATAGACTGACAATAGGTTTAGCTTGGTATCCATAGCTGATAATGAGTCCATATGGAAGCATAAAGTTGCCAAAGGGAAGAAGTTGAACCTATTAGTTGTCAACATTTGCTTGTTCTGATCAATAGTTGTTTGTCATACCAACATCAGTTTGCGTTTTCTGCATATAAGGACCAATCTAATCCATTTTATTTCTCATAGGGTTCATACTCACTTAAAATGAAGATGCTTGATGGACGCAAGAAGGAACTGACTTGCATCAAATTTGGATTTGACATTGGATTTGGATCATCATCTGTGGCCGACATTTAGAGCTGATTCACTCTTGTGGAATATATACTATGGAATCACCCCATTTGTTTTTGTATAAAAAAAACACACTCCTTTTTCTATACAAGAATTGTTGATCAAAAAACCCTTTTATATTCTCATTATTGTTCTCATCTGGACCATTTATGAAATCACATTTATAGAAAAGAAAAAAAAAGTATTGAACTATTGATTAGGTTTTAGAGAGCTATGGTTGATTCTAGTTGCAAGCTTAAAGATGAGCCTACTTTAATACATCATTGCATCCACGTTCATGGAATTATAAAGACGTGACATACATCATCATTCAACCAAACTAATGACTCTTACCAGAAAAGATTATTTTTTCCCACAGCTTCATTATACCAACATGTGAAAAGTCTCTCTTTCTTCCTTTTTTTGCTATGTATTTGGACAAATTTGGGCTAAAGTTGGGTAAATTAAATGTTTTTTCCTTTCTTATTGAGCTTCTTGTCTACTTTTATCTCTACAATGACCCATCAATGGAAAGAATTTGGGAAGCTAACCCACAAAGTAGCTTTTTTTTTTTTGTTCACTTAAGTATCTTTTGTCGATCTTGATATAGGTTTTGCCCCTCCTCTTTCACAATTTATATTGAGTTTTCCTTAAAGATCTAACTTTAACCCAGAATTGTATCGAATTTAGAAGCAATGAAGGATGTAAAGGAGAGAATGGTGAAGAAACTTAAGCTTATAACATCTCTCAACAAAAGCAATCTTGATCGCACAATCTTTCATCAAATAGATGAGAAAGAGTGTCTTACGCCAACAACACTTGCGGCTTCTCATGAACAACAACTTCAACAGAATCTTGAAGAGCTTGTATCGGCTTTTGGAAAGAAATGTGTAGCTGGACGGGAAGATTCTGTTTTCTTCTACACGACAAGTCTGCGAGGACCGAGGAATGAGAAAGACTTTCGAAGGTTGCAGAAAGAACTCAAGAAGAGACGTGGAGGTTGCTTGTGGAGAAAGTTACACCTCCTAGGCTCTTCGTAAAGTGTAAAATACATTGGTAGAGCAGACGAAGTGGTAGCTCTGAACGAAAACGGGAAGCTCAAGAAGCTTCTAGAAGGCTTTTCATCAGCTAAGTCTGAGGCAGTGTGAGCGATGCGAGAACGAACGGTTTTTGATGTGTTGGA
Organism: Camelina sativa; assembly: GCF_000633955.1. Taxonomy (NCBI): domain Eukaryota; kingdom Viridiplantae; phylum Streptophyta; class Magnoliopsida; order Brassicales; family Brassicaceae; genus Camelina; species Camelina sativa. The sequence continues at coordinate 5,061,345 of NC_025699.1, read as the reverse complement.
AATGCAATGGGAGGTCGAGAGTGATTGCAGATGACGGGATGTGGAAGAGATGCATAGAGTGTAATGAGAATGGTCTTGTCAAATGCGATCTTAATTGACAAGAGTACAAGACCATTAAAAGACCATATACAGTGTATTAAAATTTTCTGTTGATCACTTTGTTACAGTAAAAACCATTCTCATTGTTTATTAGATTCTAATTTATAAAAGTTTTTGAAAAGTTCAACAAAATCATTAAAAGTGAATAAATGAAAGATGGTTAAAAATTGATAAAAAATTTTGTTTATTAGTTTTCTAAAATCTTGTAAAGTGTTCCAAACAATCAATGTATTTTTGTTATATTTTTCATGACTTTATTTTGTAAAAAAAGTGTCTAAAATCATGAACCAATAACATAATAATTGAATTCATTAACAATCTTAGATTCTTTTCTTTTAATTGAATAACACAAAATTTTTACTGATTTTATAAAAGTCTGAATCCAATAATCCAAATTTGTTAAGATTTTAAATGACTTTTTACAAATCACAAACTAATAACACTAAATTTTAAAAGAGTTTAACAAAATATTGATCTAATAACAACAGATTCTACATAACATTTAAAATCTTTAAAAGTCTATTCAAATCTCAAACTAATAAGCCCACTTAGTTTTCTATAATCTTGTAAATTACTCCAAACAATCCCAGTATTTTTGTGATATTTTTCATGATTTTATTTTGTAAAGAAAATGTCTAAAATCATGAACCAATAACATAATAATTGAATTCATTAACAATACTAGATTCTTTTATTTTAATTGAATAACACAAAACTTTTAATGACTTTATAAAAGTCTGAATCCAATAACCCAAATTTGTTAAGATATTAAATGATTTCTTATAAATCACAAACTAATAACACTAAACTTTAATGAGAATTTGTTAAAAATGCCCCTTTTGATATACCCCTTTTCAAAAATACCCTCTTTTTTGGCCATCTTTATTTATGCCCTCTTTTAATTTTTAATGACCATTTTACCCTTAGATGAAAATTATTTTATTCAATAAAAAGAAAAACAAAATTTTCCCGCCAAAAAATTTCCGACATATTTTCCCGCCAAAAATTTTTCAAAAAAATTTTCCCGCCAAAAAACTTTTGATAAAAAAATTTTCAAAACAATTTTCCCGCCAAAATTTTTCCGACCCAAAAAAAATTTACAAGGTTTTTAAAAGGTTTTATAAGGTTTCTACCTTATAAAAGCTTTATAAATACCTTGTAAAGGCTTTTACAAGATTTTTTAAAGAGTTTTAAAAGGTTTTTTAAACAACTTGTAAACGCTTTTACAAGATTTTTAAAAGGTTTTTAAAAGGTTTTAAAAGGTTTTTAAAAGGTTTTTAAAAGGTTTTCAAATGGTTTTTAAAAGGATTTTTAAAAGGTTTTTAAACACCTTCTAAACCCTTTTACAATGTTTTTAAAAACCTTGTAAAAGTTTTTATAAAATTTTTAAAAGGTTTTTAAACACCTTTTAAATGCTTTTAAAAAGTTTTTAAAAGCGTTTAAAAGGTGTTTAAAAACCTTTAAAAGCATTTACAAGCTTTTTAAAAGTATTTACAAGGTTTTTAAAAGCGTTTACAATGTGTTTAAAAACCTTTTAAAAACCTTGTAAACGCTTTTAAAAATTTTAAAAGCGTTTACAAGGTTTTTAAAAGGTATAAATTTCAATATTTTTGGCGGGAAAATTTTTTTTTTTGGCGGGAAAAAATAATTTTTTCGGGAAAAATTTTCGATTTTGGCGGGAAAAAAAATTTTGGCAGGAAATTATTTTCGATTTTGATGACTGTACATTCTTGCTGTCACTCAAAAAGGGTAATTTGGTCATTTTGTATATAAAGATGGGTAGTTTTAAAAATGGTCAACATGAAGGGGTATTTTTAAAAAGAGATATGGAAAAAGGGGCATTTTTGAGAATGCCCCAACTTTAATAGAGCTTAACGAAATCTTAATCTAATAACAACAGATTCTACATAACATTTAAAATTTTTAAAACTTAATTCAAGTCTCAAACCACCCCCACTTAGTTTTCTAAAATCTTGTAAAGTGCTCCAAACAATCTCTATATTTTTGTGATATTTTCAATGATTTTATTTTGTAAAGAATGTGTTTAAAATGATGAACTAATAACATAATAATTGAATTAATTAACAATCCTAGATACTTTTGTTTTAATTGAATAACACAAAACTTTTAATGATTTTATAAAAGTCTAAATCCAATAACACAAATTTGTTAAGATTTTAAATGACTTTTTACAAACCATAAACTAATAACACAAAATCATAATCTTATAATAACATACTAGATTAGGACCCGCGGTACACCGCATGCAAAATTATTTATAGTTAAAATATTAAAATTATAAATTTTATTTGTTGGTTAAATATGTTATAATTATATAATAATTGTTAAATAAACCATATAATACCGCACTATAAATTTTTTTTATATAATATTTATTTAAATTTAATTAGATATATATATTTTCTGATACTGACAGTGTTAACAAAATAATGAAATGATGTTTTATCCGTGTAACACCGAATTACTGCTATTTTTTAATTTATATAAATATCGATAAAACATGTTCCGTTATATAACCCCGTCCTGAGATATTTTAACTCACACTATATCATCTTAACTTTTAATATTTATTGTGTATCTATGGTAGAATATTTATCATATTTAACTTTTTAACAGTTTTAAATATTTTTCATATTTAATCTTTTAAAAATCTTTAAAATAAAGAACCGGAATAAACCAAATAAAAGTTTTTAAAGTTTGAATGCCTGATAAATCAAGAGTATATTGCAATGTAAATGAGAGTATCATTTTGGCAATTGAGAGTATCATTAATGTCGTAGTTATTGCAATGTAATTTTCGAGAAATTTTGTCTACAAATTCATTTTCTGGAAATTTTGTCTAGATTATTAGCAAAAGAGTATATTTTCGCGGGTCATATGAAATTTTGAACATTGTTTTATCTACAACCTAAATAAATGGAGACCCCTAAAATTATAAATTTATCAAGAGGCCCATAAAATACTAAGGGGGGTGTATTCAAACCATGATTTTGGAGAATTTGATGGGATTTAGGAAATTTAGAATTTTGATAGATTTTAAGGAAGTTCATATGATTTTCTGTAAAATTCTTTCAAATCCCACCTAAAACCATGAGATTTGGATTTCTATATTTTTAACTAAACAAATCCTCCAGAATCCTAAAAATTATTAAAATCCTAATCTACAAAACTGTTTTGAATAACAGTGGATTTTAAAGTAGATTTTTAAATCATCAGTT
>NC_025699.1:5043784-5053897 GCF_000633955.1 Camelina sativa | reverse complement strand
GAGAATTTGATGGGATTTAGGAAATTTAGAATTTTGATAGATTTTAGAGAAGTTCATATGATTTTCTGTAAAATTCTTTCAAATCCCACCTAAAACCATGAGATTTGGATTTCTATATTTTTAACTAAACAAATCCTCCAGAATCCTAAAAATTATTAAAATCCTAATCTACAAAACTGTTTTGAATAACAGTGGATTTTAAAGTAGATTTTTAAATCATCAGTTCAATAACAAGGGATTTTAATGGATTTTAAAATAGATTTTTAAATCATCAGTTCAATAACAGTGGATTTTAATAGAATTTTTAAAATCCATGATTGAATAACATAGAATTTGTAAATTTCACACAAATCACTTAAAATGTCAAGTTGAATACACCCCCCCTAAGAAATCCATATAAAATTGCTAGAGGTCGACAGAATTAATTACATTAATAACATTAATTGCTAAAACTTTCTTTATTAGTATTTTTAAGCAAAAACTGCTGCAAAAATTCTAGTATAGATAGATAACATTTAAAATCTTTAAAACTCTAATCAAATTTCAAACCAGCAAGCTCTCTACTAATTGATATGAAACAGAGAGTGCCAAATGTTAAACAAAGTGAACCGAAAAATTAACCAAAGCACGCATGGCGACATCCGCACGTGTGGAATACGTAGATTAAGACACGTGTTCTTCTTTCTTTCTTTCACTGTGCAGGCCTTTACTTTTTCACTCGCGCAATATAAACCCAGAAACAGTCTCTCTCTATCTCTCTCTCCGACTCCGTTTACTATATCACCCTTCATCTCTCACCGGAATCTCAAGGTTCGTTTTCCTCTTTTCTGGGTTTATGTGTTTGGATGTGTATATGACAATCTTCAAACCAAATCAACAAAAGTATGTTCTATTTATCATCAACGTATTTTGGGGGTTTTAATCTCTCTCTGTTCGACACTTAGTAAAGGTCGTACCTTTGTATTCAGTTCATAGAATCCAAACGTTGACTAGAGTAAATTTGTTGTTCTAGCAAAGACCCATTAAGGATATTTCTTGAATAGCTGCTACCTTCTCAAATCGATTAGTTCACGTATCACGTGTCAGATGAATGGTTTTTATTAGAATTGTACTGATGGATCTACGATGCTGTGTCCAATGCGTAAATTTGATCTTATTTTCCTGTGATGATTTCAGACCACATGGCCTCCTTCGATGGTCCAGGGTTTATGATGGTTGATAATTCTTGGATCCAGACCAAAGCCATTGATGTTGAATCATCAACCGATATCTCTCCTTACCTAACCAAGATCCTTGAAGATTCCGTCTGGAACGGAAACCGCTCCATTGTCTTCGATGTGTATTGGGATGTTCAATCTGTTGACAAGAAGTCTGAATGGCGTCTCTGCTCAGTGAAGTTTAGCACGAAAAACTTCTGTCTCTTCCTCCGCCTCCCAAAGACCTTCAGCGATAATCTCAAGGATCTTTACCGTTTCTTTGCTTCCAAGTTTGTCACATTCGTTGGTGTCCAGATTCAAGAAGACCTCGCTTTGCTTAAGGAGAACCATGGTATTGTGATTCGAAGCTCTTTGGAGATTGGGAAATTAGCTGCGGTAGCACGAGGAACTCCAATTGTTGAGTTTCTTGGAACTAGGGAATTAGCTCACAAGATTCTTTGGTATGACATGAGTCGCCTTGATTCGATCCAGTCTAAGTGGGATGAAGCAAGTGCTAATGATCGTATTGAAGCTGCTGCCATTGAAGGTTGGCTTATTTTCAATGTGTACGATCAATTGCAGCTGTGACCTACCTAACTTATGTTCACTTTCTTGATCAAATGGGATTTGTGAGATTGCGCTTGATTGTTTCCTGTTGTGCATTTTGATTTGTTTGTTGTTGCTATGACTGAACTGTATTGTCTGAATAAAATCATGCCCGGATTGTCTTTTTGTCTGAAGATTTTGAGATTATGTTACTTGCCAAATTTAAAACTGGATGAATAAAACGAACCACAAATGAGACATGGAGAATTAAACGAGCAAAAATGTTTATTTAAAAGAGTTAGATACAGACTGGTTTTACTCTAGATCACATTCACAAGTTAGTTAAGCTAAGAGAGAGTTACAAAACTTACAAGAAACTCAACAAAACGTTAGCAACTCTCTGCCTATGCTTTCATACCACACTTTCTACATTTGTAGTGTAATGAAACTCGATCTGTAAACGGTGATGAACAGGCGCGGTGGAGGCTAATCCTTTCTTGATATCCTCCTGCAACTCTCTAATTGGTATTGCCGCCAAGAAATTCTTAATATACTCTTTACATGACTCCTTCCCTCTGCACACAATCTCTGATTCAGGTTCTGACTCGGATCCTGCTTCTTCTGTATGAAGAATCTTGTGGATGATGGTTTTGTGGTCAAATTTCAAAACGTAAGCTTGATCACAACCTTCGTAAAGCCTTTCTCCAAGTGTGTCAATGATATAGTAAGCTTCCTTTTCAACTTTGAGGACAAAGAAGTGATCATTCCAACTCACAATGTAAACACGAGGTGGAGAGTCATCAACATAACTATCGATATTCGTTGAGCTTTCCTCAAGACTGATAATCTCAGCCCAAATACTATCAAACGACATTGCGCCTTGCAAAAACTCGAATCTTCCTTCATTGATCATCCCGTCGGGGTGGAAAAAACCAACAAATGACTTCCCGGGGATAACTGTTAGAGGACGGATCTGCGCTTGTAGCACGGTATCGAGATCAAAATGCTTGTCGGGAAACTGCTGCATATACGTTTCGTTTTCACAGAGGTTTCTCCACTCTAAAGAACCTTCTCTGATCAAACTATCGAACTGAGACTTGATCGGTAGGAGATTACCATTCTTCTGAAACCAATCCGCAATAACAGCTACAAGAGCTGTGCAAGCGCTCTCACCAGCTGCTCGCTCGCTTCTCTGGTCAATAGAAGCAAGAAAGACATTTGTCTGAAGCTTCATGTGTCCATCTCTGCTTATCACTTCTTTCTCCTCCCAACTTCCAATCGCAAAACTGTCTTCTCCAAACTCCGAGAAAGAAGATCGCTGATTCGCATATGAATCTTCATCAATCTTGCTCTGCAAATTAAAACATGCAAAATGAGAACTTGATTCACATAGACCATACCAACTGCATTAGACACCTGACCAGTAAATAAGAACTTACACCAAAAAGAGAATGAGCTTCATCTGCACTAAGTTGCCTCCGATCATAATCAATGTCATCTCCACCTTCTTCTCCATTATCCTTCTTTAACAAAGGCTCTCCTTTGGATTTCGGAGACCTAAAGCTCAACTTCCGCTTCCTCCATGGCAATATGCTACGCCGTGGAAGAAGTGATGTCTCATAGACCAAACCAGCAGCGGGATCTTCAACGTCCGAGCAACCTGTTCCTACGTCGGACTTCCTGTGGCTATAATAAACCCAATCTTCGTCTTCGTCGCTGACTTTGGCGCCACAGTTTAAAGAAGTTCCCACACCATTTGCATAAGACAAAGGTCCATAAGAGAAAGATTTTCTCACACTCATCAAGTCTTGTTTGCATTCATCAAAATCTGTCTCGAAATCATCAAGTGATTCTGATGATTCAAAGCTTGAGAATCTGCCTTCTTCTTCCCGGCAAGCTTTCTTGGCTTTCCTTGTAGAAACAAACTCTGTAAAAATCTTGACTTTTCTGAGACCAGCTTTGATTGCAGAAACATCCTCCTTCTCATTTGAGTGTGTTTCACTAGGCTGTTGTGGTGATGGGGACGGGACAGGGACAGAGACAGGCACAGGCACAGGTACAATCGCAGTTTGTGCTGCCGAGTCTGATGTTTCTGGAGTGGTTCTAAGCTCAAGCAGGCTCAATGATACCTAAAAGGAACAAGAGTATCTCAAAAGGTCAGAAAACCCATAACTGATCCAAGAAAGTAGAGAAGTAACGAAAGAGAGAAGAAGTAAACCATACAAAGAGCAATGGATGTGGCTCGGAGGCAACACAAGCAGAGAGCGTGAGAGGAATGTTTATTTCGAATTCTTTTTTATCAGTCACACGGGCATATTCAGCAAGATTCAAAAATGCAGTTCCAACAACAGGAGCTTTATTCTTCTGTCCTTGCTTCATTCCCTAGGAATCAAAAACCATAAATCAATTTATTTGTCTCTGAGGAAATTGACACCAACATACCTATAACAACTAAACATAGTTTGAAATGTAACACAATAGAACCTCAACCTCTACAACAACAGGAATCAAGCTCAAGTTTCAAGTCTTAATCAAACTCGTTGAGACATTAATCAGTATCAAAATCTTCCAGCCAACAAATCAAAATTTGATCACCTAGCTAGGAGGGTTCCATCTACAGCCTATAACAATTAAACATAGTTTGAAATGTAACATAATAGAACCTCAACCTCTAGAACAACAGGAATCAAGCTCTAGTTTCAAGTCTTAGAATCAAACACGTTGAGACATTCATTAATGGCAATCAAAATCTTCCAGCCAAAAAAATCAAAAAGTCTCGTGATTTGATCACCCAGCTATCTATGGTTCCATCTAAAGCCTAATCAAACCATTTCCAAAGTTCAACATTCGAATCTACAACTTAGATATCAAATCTTAAGATACTGATTCTAAAGACTTACATTGGTAAAGACAGAGAAAGCAATCTCCCAAGGATAAAACAAACTGTCCTTGTAAGAAGTAAGAGAGCATAAACTCTGAAACTCTTCATCATCCCATGAAACGACATCGCTTTCTCCCAGAGCTTCTTTGGTAAAGTTCCTCTTCACCGTCCTTCTTAAAGATCCCAATGTCGCTTTAGGTCCTTTCCAGCGAATCTCCACCGTCAACCTCTCCTCCTTCTCCGGTACACCTTCACGCACCAGATCCCAACCTTCAAGCTTCTTCACCGCAAGCTTCACCTCGTATTTCCTCGTTACCAACGGCGGCCATGGTCGCCACTTCATCATCTTCACCACCATTTACGCAAAATTGGAAAATTTGGAGTCGTCAAGATAAAAAACACACGAGATCAAAGAAACGTAACAAAACTCTTTTGCAGTAGTTGAGAAATTTGGGGAAACCTAGAGAATCTTAGAAAAAAGGTTTCTTTGCCTTCAATCTATAGCTAACCTAAGAATAAAAAAGATCAATGCCCAAAAATAGAAAGAAGTTTTTAGACCCAGAAATCTATATTAGAAGAGGGTTTCTTCTTGGAAACAGAGAGAGATCAAAAAGGTAAGAAATTGAAGAAAAAAACAACAACTTGTTAAAAATTTAGCTTCAGCTAAAAGATTGCAAAAAGTTATGCCGTGAGGAGGAGAGAAGAAAACAGTAAAGAGAGAGAGAGTGGCGCAGAAACAGAACACACTAGCTCACAAGCGTGTAGACAGAGAAAGACAACGAAGAAAGTGAAAAAAAGAAAGATCTCAACTTCACAGATCTGTCCCTCTCTTTAACGATAGAGAGCAGTGGTGGGCGGATAAAACAAACAAACCGGTCTTTAACCGATGCGTGGACTAATTAACCGTGGTTAAGTTATGTATAACGGTGTCGTTTTGTTCCGGTTTAGATTGACTTCCCATTTCTAACCATAATCCCAACGTCACGGGTGGGGGAGACGCGACTGCTTAACGGCGTTAATAAAATTCCGTTTTTGTCTTATCTTTTTTTTTTTTTCCTTTTCTTTTGTTTAATCAAAACCAAATTAGTTTAACACTTCAAATTTTGGTTTCATGTGTTTTTTGTCCATGTGTTGAGGAATTTGTAGACCATGTGTTTTTGTCGCATAATCTTTCTTGCACTTGTCTATTATGAATTTATGATGATTCCTCTCAAAATTATAGCAAAGAAATGTGTATGAGAATGAATATGATGATCTTGTTGATTAATAATATTATTATTTATTAGAGTTAAGCTGCTGATCGATCTTTAATAATCAAATTCCATGTGAAAAAAAAAATTACATCCTACAAGCCTTTTTCATAAGAAGTGTTTATATATTTTAAGGTTTATATTTGTTTGTTTGTCCTAAGAGTTTTCTGACTTTCTCTATGTAAGTTTGACTTATCTTTCACAAGAAAAGAAGAAGAAAAATATTAGTTTCACTTTTACTGTAAAATTTTATAGTTTCGGGTACATACCCATTTTTAACCCGTTTGATTTCTTAGAAAAAAAGGAAATCCCAAAACCCAGTTTTAAACATGATTTCGGATATCCATTGGGGTTTTACTCACTTTTAACATCCCTACTTTTACATGATTATTTTATGCGACAACATGGTTCATGCCACTGAATGTGGTGGTCACTGGTCATAGTTATGCTTCACACGAAAGGAACATACGGTATCTTTGCATTATGCATGGTCGTGGATTTCTATTATCGCATAAGAATGTGTTGTCAACAACTAGCTAGCTAGTAGTGTTGTAACATCCTTGAAAGGATTACTTTCGCAATTATTGTATAAAAATTAATTAAATAACAAATTTGAAATGGATCTCTTTATAATATGTCATTACTTTTATAAATTAGCACTAATTAGCCATGCAAGTCAAATTACTCACCCATCATCAGTATTACAATAAGATATATCTTTAAAAACCAATTAAGTTAAAAAAAATCTAAGAATACTATGATTAAAAATTACTGTAGAAATTATAATCATGAAAGCAAAATGCCAAGTGTGGATTCCTTGAAATAAAGTGAAACATCTTTTTTTTTTTGTAGCTCTAAGTAGCCATTACATTGTTTTTTACTAGATATTCTATTAAATAGACAAGATCATAAAAGTTTAGATTGCTTTAAAAATTAAAGTTTAGTTAGGAATTTTGTTTTTTTGTCAATAATTAGGAATTTTATAAGTAAAATTTATAGTAAAAGTATCTTCCAATTACATGTACTATAATAATTATCTATCATTATTTAGTGGATAGTGATGAATGCACTATATTTAAATATACTAATATATATACATTTTTAAAAAAACATACATATCTCTCAATTCTTAATTGGAAAATCACATTTTAAACCTTCAAAGTGTCACTGGGTAGCACTTTAAACATCGAGAGAATTTTATTAACACTATAAACCTTTAAAATGATTTTACTAACACTTTAAATCTTTAAAATGATTTTACTAACACTTTAAACCTTAAAACTAACTTTCATTTTGGTACTGCCATAAAAATAATAGAATAATAATATCCGTCAACGTAAAATAGTGAAAATATGTTGGTTTGATTTAAATTTTAATCAGTTTTAGTTTTTATAAATAAATATAAAGATAAAATATAATTTTGCGTTCATCTTCATTATAGACAAAAATTTTACGACGTTACTCTTCACATTATTAATCATTTTAATAAATGTATCTCACTGGATTCTGAATCAAATCGATTGATTTCTCATTGGAAACCAATAAATCTTCTAAATATGTTATCGTCTTCAATTTTACATTTGTCAAATGTTTTAATCTTACCTCTACCTCTGATTCTTCATTTTTTTTGCTTTGATATATTTTTATTTATTTTTGTATCAATTGTAATAAATAATTAAATTAAATTAAATTAATTAAACAAGTATTTAAATCAAACCAACATAGTTTAACTATTTCACGTTGACGGATATTACTGTTCTGTCATCTTTTATGGCGGTGCAAACAAGAAAGGTAATTTTAAGGTTTAAAGTGTTAGTGAAATTATTTTAAAGTTTTTTTGTGTTAGTAAAAAAATTTCAAAGTGATACTCTTTGACATTTTAAAAGTTTAAAATGTGATTTTTCCGTTGTAATAAATATTTTTTTAGGAAGAAAAAAGAAAACGAGGAAAATAAAAAAAAATGTTTTCCAAGATTTTTTGGGCCTACAGATTTGAGATTGTGCTACTACTATAGAGCCTCTCTGTCTGCTTCAATTATTCACTTTCAATATTTAAACTGATTTCGTCCGACATCTCTCAATCTAAATCCCAAAAATCAATCTACTGCCGCGAACTCAATGGAGACGACGGCTCCGGCGACGTTGGAACGGCGAGGTATAATCCATATTTTTCCTTTTGAAATCCTGTACCGGTTGCAAAAATCTCGAGTTATCATGTATATCGGATTTTTTTTTTTTTTTTTTTTTTTNTTTTTGGGTTTGTTGACTTTAGTGTCGAGTAGATGATGAAGATCGAGATATCTACTAGTTTTTTATTCTTGTCTTCCAATTAGTTATTTTCTCTTGACATGGTTTTACTGTTCATTAAGCTCCAGTGATAGATTTGGTGTATTCTTCGTTAGTTAATGTTATGTGTGTATAAAACTGTCACAAGACTCTTGCTTTTGTAAACAAAAACTGTGGATGAAAACATATAATATATACTTTTTTTGTTTTGTTTTCATAAGACTTAATTTGCAGTTTTTGTTATATAGTTGGCACAGAATTATCAGAGTCAATGCTTGGGGACAAACTGGTACTAAAAGGGTTGAAATTTTACGGATTCCATGGAGCGATTCCTGAAGAGACGACACTGGGGCAGATGTTTCTTGTTGACATTGATGCTTGTACCAGTCTGAAAAAGGCTGGTGTATCAGACGACTTAGCAGATACAATCAGCTATGTCGACATTTTCAGGTTAGATAATTTATTATTGTATCCGATTTGTGTCCATCCTTAAGTTATGATGACTAGCTTTGTCTTTGAAGTTATGATTTTATTGTGGAAAGAATGATATTGTTTGCAGCATAGCTAAGGAAGCTGTTGAAGGATCATCAAGAAACCTTCTAGAGGCAGTCGCGGAACTCATCGCCACCAAAACGCTTGACAAATTCCCTCAGGTAACCGCTGTTCGAGTGAAGCTCGTGAAGCCAAATGTTGCACTTATTAAGAGCACTATCGATTACTTAGGTGTCGAGATATTCAGACAGCAACGCAAGCACTAGTTCAATTAAACCTGAACAACCCTCAAAAACTTTGTCGGGATAATAAAGTTTATTACTCTATCCATGTGTATCTTTTTCATATCATCTTCATGTATATCTAAAAGCTTTGAACCATGTCATGAGCTGATTTAGATGTTTCTCTTTTTTTTTTTTTCTTTTTTTATTAATGCTCTTTCGGAATCATAGATTGTCTATTGGGATTGGTCTGTTCTTTTCCTATGTCACAAGAGATTATGTTCTTTGTGTGTTGTTAAGTAATAAAATCATTGCGCACATTTGGGATCAGTTTATAGTGCTTATAACAAGTATTATTGAAATCATCATTCAGCACCCAACCAGAACCAGTTGTCATATTTGGATCCGAGTATCTTTTGACGCATCACTGTGCCAATAAACAAGAAATCGCTCATTGAAAAATAAGGTCTGTTTAAAAAGAAACAATGGATTTTTCTTTTGCACATTTTTTATAAATATGATATATATTTATTATAACGATATCAATAATTGTCAAAAAAATAATAAAAAATGATATCAATGATATTATATATCACTTCAAGAATTTGCAACGCACAAAAGAATTTTAGCTGGAAAAAATAATTTTAGTCTTCAGAATCTTCCTTGTTAATGTCATCGAGAATTACAATGAGGGAGACAATAAAAGCAAAGTCAACATTCGGATAGACCGTAACCGAGAAATTACTCTTCCCAATTAATATGCTTTGTGCGGTATGTTTCTTGTGCATCTGAAAAACCCACATAAAACAAAACAGCAATGAATCAAATCAGCACGATCTGATCTCGATCATATATATACACACTAGCTAGTCCATTTTATAAATTACAAAACATCTGAACCAGTTTGATTACCTGAGCAACAATGACATCAGACTTGCCGGCGTAAACGACACATGACCGGTCGAGCCAACTTCCTTTGACATGGAAGTCGCATACCTTCATTTCTTTATTTTCAGCCAAGAAAATGTCAAGTTTTGGCTTCATAATTTGAATCATCGACGATCGTTTCAATGTGTATACTAGATCACTTTGGCTCGTACTTTTTCCTCTAAATACTTGCCACCTATCATGCAAGCTCACCCTCTGCAGTTTTTAATTAACGTCACAAAATTAAATAAAGAGTCTAAAATTGTGGCTAATTTCAACCATTACAAAAAAAAAAAAAAAAAAAAAAAAAACTTT
>NC_025699.1:5017153-5042533 GCF_000633955.1 Camelina sativa | reverse complement strand
AAAAAAAAAAAAAAAAAAAGGAAGTGGTGGGTTCCCTTCTTCAATGTTCATCTCAATTGATTGACACGCCTAACCGTAGAAAAGTGCTTCTTCCTCTCTTTTTTTCTCGTCTTCTAATAAGAAATCAAATCGAAGAAACGCTTCTTTAGAATCAAAAACAATCATGAGCAACGAGTAGTAAGTGTATCATCCCCTCTATCCTTTTGTTTGTTAACATTGTATCCTCCTTTTTCGTTTCGTCTACGCATTAGCGAATTCGTTTTTTGGTTGTAGCGATTACCTGTTCAAGCTTTTGTTGATCGGTGACTCTTCTGTTGGAAAATCTTGTCTTCTTCTTCGATTCGCTGTGAGTTTGACTTGCTTTTTTTTTAAGAATTTAGCTTAGCTCTTGTTTGTTTTAGGTTTATGTTTCGTGATTTTGGGTTTTTTTTTTTTTTTTTGTTTTACCAGGATGATGCTTACATTGACAGTTACATAAGTACCATTGGTGTTGACTTCGTGAGTTCCTCTTTTTCACCTTGTTATAGTAAAGGATTCATGTGTATGTGATCAATTGAGATTGTTCATTCCATTAAAGTTAACTTATATAAATGTGGTTCTAATTGGCAGAAAATTAGAACGATTGAGCAAGATGGGAAGACCATTAAGCTGCAAATTGTGAGTTTTTTTCTTATGAGGACTTTTTATATGATATGAATCGGATGTGATTTGTGTGTTTACTCATTTTGTACTTTACTGTTTGTTGCTGCTCTCTTTTAGTGGGATACTGCTGGACAGGAGCGTTTCAGGACCATCACTAGCTCCTACTACAGAGGAGCTCATGGCATCATTGTTAGCTTTCTTTATTATTTCCTTTCTTTACCTGCTTTCTTATTTTAAGTGGTTTAGTTTGAGATCGATATTGCAATGCTCTGTGTCCTCTGTCCTCTGAAACATGTTTGTTAGTTGAAAGAAGATCCTGAAAAAAAAACTAATTTTGATTTTTATGTTCAAAATTCCCCTTCCTTTAACTGATGATAATTGTGACAGATTGTGTATGACTGTACTGAGATGGAAAGCTTCAACAATGTGAAGCAGTGGTTGAGTGAGATCGATAGATATGCCAATGAGAGTGTATGCAAGCTTTTAATCGGTAACAAGAATGATATGGTTGAAAGCAAAGTTGTTTCCACCGAAACTGGAAAGGTAAAGCTCACATCCCTATTTAAGTTCCCAGCAAATTTTTCTGCACTCTATTTCCAGTTATGATTTTTGTTTCTTTCTTGTGCAACATCTTTTGCCTGTAACTTTCCCCTTTCCTCATTTGATTTCACAAATTGAAAACCAACAATGAACAATCACTGCGTCTGAATGTATGTATGATCATTGACCAAACTCCAGAAGTTAAAAAATCTGATTCCAGTGATTATAAATTGCATAGTTTTAGTAGCTTTTCCTCTTGACACAACTGTGATATGGTTTTCTTAAGTTTCATTTACTCATAAAAAACACTACAGGCGTTAGCAGATGAGCTCGGAATTCCCTTTCTTGAGACCAGTGCTAAGGAATCTAACAACGTCGAACAAGCATTCTTAACTATTGCTGGCGAGATCAAGAAGAAGTATGTTCACTATCTAATCTATTTTCATAATTTCCGCAATAAGTTAGCCTATATTCTTTTAGTGAATCTGATCAAAACTATTTCCGTTGATCATCATTATTTATCAAAGCGTTTTCTATAGAATTTGCTGCAAGCCTCTTTGATGCTGAACCTTCTTCATCAAAATGAACTATTAAAGTGTTATATACAATTTGCAGTTTTCTAGAATTGATGACTAATTTACAGGAAATCTACAAACATATTGTTGTGTCATGTAGCCTCAAGCTCTTGTATCTATTAATAGATTTTTTTTATATGATTGATATCTTTGTGTACAGACATTTACTGATTCACCTTTTGATTATGCAATATGGAGGATTGAGTCTCATATGGTTTACTCATTTGCTTTGCAGAATGGGAAGCCAAACGAATGCGAACAAGACATCTGGTCCTGGAACAGTCCAAATGAAAGGTCAGCCAATCCAACAGAACAGTGGCGGCGGTTGCTGCAGTCAGTAGTTAATATAAGAAAGTACTATTATCAAAACTATCTAAGACTCTTTTTTCCCCCTTTTTACTACGCGTTGTGAAAACCAATGGCTGCTGTCTAAAACATCTGAAAACTGTAATATGTCATGTCACTGTCCGAATAAGCTTTGGTGTTAATTGCAAGATCCTTCGTCTTTAATATTCGGAGATTTGCAACACGTGATTTTGACTTCACGTATATACATAATCGGAGACCTGCAACACGTGGTTTTGATTGTACATAGATTAAACTAGTACATAAATTTGTTTCTTTATAGGCTGATTATGTTCATTGCAATCAATATGATCTGATTTTGAAAACTTGCAGCTCAATAGAATGAGAAAAATATACTATAAGATAAGAGAAAAGAGTCAATACATTTTTTACATTAGCATGTGGATCAAATTAGAATGGTAGTTAGTTTTTTTTTTTCACTTTTGCTAGAAAATAACCAAATTTTTCTGATTTTGATGAAATCGTTTCGAAGTTTGGATTCATTCATCTACCCCCACAGTTTCAAAAGAAACTTTCATTCATGCACATTCTTATTTTTCTTTTAAAACTCAAAAGTGATCTTCTAAATGATTATACTACCGTGCACATTAATTGGAGATCAGTTTTTGTTAACTAATCAATTTTGTTGTTTAATTAAAGTAAGATTAAAAAAAGACACAGAAAATCTCATGACAGCGATACTTAACCGACCTGGTCCCTCTAAAGTAAAGTCTGACATAAGGCTCTCAAAACTTTGTCAAATGCAAATTCGTATTATTGGGACAATGAGAGACTTTTTCTTCCCTTTCCAAAGATGTATATTCCCGAGAAACTGAGAGAACGTATCTAATCGGGAAGAACACAACTCTCCACGTTCTTTGCCCGTCTCGTAGGTTACGCAACGCATCAGCAGCTGGGTTTTGTCTGTCTAACTTCTTTAAAAAAACTTCCTTTCTTATAGTTTGCCGTACGTTTAAAGGTGTTCTCTTCTCACTTCTTCAACACGATTCTTCTTGATGCCACAAACTCCAGTTTCTTAAATCAAACAAATCTTCTGTCTTCTGTTTTGATCCTCTTTGGTCTTTGATTTGAGTGTTAATCTGTTCTCGAAAGGAGGTGTCTCTACGGATTCAATTGAATATGCAGAAGAAACAAGAAGTTTCTGAGTACAGAGAGAGACTTAACGAGACATTGTCGTCTCCTGATCTCTCTAATGACCAAACTCTTAAAACCCTTATCAAGAAACAGCTCAATGAAGGTTTTTGTTTGTTGTTGTCGTTGATGATTTGCTATATATATACTCTTAATTTTACATTTGCTGTCAATGTTTTTATTTTCATGTTTCTTCACAGAGTGTAATGTGGATATATTGGATCGGAGAGTAGCTGCTTTATCCAGTACGATTGAGAAGCTTAGGAGTGTATCAAAAAAGGATCAAGAACTGGCTAAATCAAACAATGATGCATCTTATGGTGATTGGAAAGTATGTTTTGTATAGCTTTTGTGATTATTGTTCTTAACATTCTTAAACCAGAATTGGCATAAAGTGTTTTCTTGTTTGCAGTTGAAACATGATGATGAAGATTGTCGTGTTATGTACCGTGAAGGACTTAAAGGAAGTCCATTTCATACACTGCTCGTTGAAGGTTGCATTGATGGAACTATCGAAGACTGTAAGTTTTCTTCATTAAGAGTTTGTACCGCAAGAAAAAAAGGTTTTGGATTTGATTCTAACTTCGTTTATGCAGGTTTATGTGTATGTTTGGAATCATCATTCTATGAGAAATGGTGAGAGTTTTATTTTTCCTTTTATCAAAATGTCTCTTGTTTGCGAAGTTTGATCGTCTTATTGTTTTCTATGTTGTTTCAGGTGGCCAAGATTGACATTTCCGTCATTCAGGGTCTTAGAATCTAAATGCTTGCAAAAGTGTAGGATCGATGAACAGATATGTTTAGTGAGGTCTGTTTCACAAATTGTTATGTTTGTTCATATTGTTATTTATTCATGAAGCTAATCTAAAACCTGATTACTTTGATGATGTTTTTTTTGGGAAGAAAGGGTGAAAGCACCGTGGCCACTAACAGACAGAGAAGCTATTTTGCAGTTTTGCGTATTCGAATACTTTAAAGACGGTTTAGTCACCATTTTATTAAATTCGGTAACCAAGATTAGATTTGCATATTTTTGTTGCATCCTTATTCATTTCTTAATGATATGACAGCATCCTAAACTGTTATCTGTTAGTATCATCTTTAGATCGAAGTAGAGAGCAACGGTATAGCTGAAGTAGTGAATGCTGTGAGGATTGATTTCGTAGGCGGAGTTGCGATACAAAAGGTGACTCAAGAGAGGAGTTACGTGAGGTGAGTGTGATATGATATCATTTTGGATAACCAAAAAAAAAAATGTCTTTGGTTTTTTGTTTCTGAATTGCTAAGCTTTTTGTAGATTCATAGCAGAAGTGGATATAAAGCTGGACTTGGTCCCTCCATCTCTTATTAATTTTATGTCTAGGCAGCTCCTCGGCAACGGTTTCAAACTTTTCAAGAAGGTAAGTTTTAGGCTTTTAGCTCATAAAAAGTTGATTTGTCAGTTGCTGCTAGCTTATGTGAGAGATGTTGTGGTGTGTACTTGAATGTTTTACAGACTATAGGTTCGGTGGCTGAATCCGATGATTACAAGAGAGTTTTAGCTGATCCATTGTATACTCAGATACATGAAGCTCTGTATTCTACTGCTAAAACTAATGAAATCTGCCAAGTAAATGAGCTTTGTAGCCAACAAGGAATAGACTGTGAAGAGAATGAACCCAAGTTGGAAGCTGATGATCTATATATGGCAAAAGGAAATGAGACTCAACATGGCGAGAATGGATTTGTACCTAGCAAAAGAGATGTTCCTGAGATCCAGGAAGAAGATTGTGTAGATGAAAAAGAAGAAGATAAAAGTGTTCACTCTTCTTCTTCTTCTTCGGTAGAGGATGAAAATTTCACCGGGAAGACTCAAAACAAGGTTGGTAAAACACGGTTCTGCATAAGTCCAGAGGTGAAGCAAGCTTTAGGGACACTAGAGAGAGTGATATCAATGGTTAGAAAATCAAAAACAGATAATATTAATAATAAAACATCAACCTCTTCGGGGGAAGAAGAAGAAGCATCACCAATGCAGCATTCAGGGAGCGCTCAGATTGTTTCTAGTAGCAAAGTTTGTATTCAAGATCCTAAAACTGAACTTCTTGAGGAAGCATCCTTTGCACATTATCACAACAACAATAACAACAACAGCAACAGGTAAAAGAACCTTAAGTTCTTAAAAAAAGGTTTGCTTACGAGTAAAAGTTTTTAACCTTAAAAGAATTGTTTTATAGGAGAAGTGGATCGAGTTCTTTTGCAAGAGAAGGCAACAAAATAGCCCCTGCATCACCCGAGATCGATCTTACAACAGAGGTCCCAAGGATAACAGTCTCACAAGCCACAACTCTTTTTAGTCAAACAATAGAGAATTGTGAAGACAAACCGAGTGGTTTAAATGGAGGTAAGAGCTCAAGTGTACAGAGGAAACGTAACAACTCGGGCTGCTTTGGTTTCAGGTTTTGCGTAAGGACTTGAAAACTGGCATTGGTGTAGAAAAGCCAAAGATTTTGTTTCTTTTGAGTTGCATATACAGGGAAACATCAATTGTTTTCACTTCACTGTGGTCAGTGTTAATATTTTTCAACGGTCTAGAATCTTATGAATAAGAATGAGAAATTCGGTTGTAAAAGTTCTATTAATAATTCCAAATAAATATAATAAGATGAGATTTTGAGATTTTGATTTAAAGCATTAATAGACTTTTATTTTATTTTTAAATATTTGATTTTATATAAGCCATGAACTTTGATAGAATTTGCAAATAATTTAAAATTTCACATGGTCTTTGTAAAAATATCAAATTAGCAGTGTAAAGTTTGAGATCATGGTATTAAATTTTGTCACTTTCTTTATAATGTGGAACATTTAATTGTTTTTTCTTAACTTACAGAGAATTAAATTAACCTATAACCGAATATTTAGATCTTAAATACTATTAAAATAATTACGTTACGACGAACCGGTTCGGTTAGTGAATAAACCGAAGAAGCCCTACTTGGCTAAATGGGCTGGATCTGCGTAAAGGAATAATAAACCCTAAACAAGTCTCGTCTCTTTGTTTCTTCTCTTTTTCTTCGCCGTCTTACCTCATTAGACTTAAGAAAAATTCACAAACCCTTGAGAACAAATCTCTATCTTGTTACTTCACTGAGGAAAGAGAGCATTTTATCATCTGGATTTTGGAATCTCCGTTACGATGGAAGGTTCGGCTGATCAAACCACGAAAGCGTTATCTGAGTTAACCATGGATCCTTCTTCTACCACCTCGAATGCTGCTCCTGCTGAGCCTGCCGTTGCTGATGCTTCTGAACCTCGGAGTAAAAAGTACGTTTTCTTCTGATTGTTATTCTTTTACACTCTTGTGAATCTTCGTACGTTGATTTGATTGTATCGGATGCGTTTTGTTGAAATTCGTTTTCGTGTGTGTAGTGCTCTGAAGAAGGAACTGAAATTGAAGCAGAAAGAGGAAGAGAGGAGACGCAAGGAGGAAGAAAAGGCAAAACAAGTAAGCACTCTCTTCTGATTCGTGACATTCTTGTTGGGGAATTATCATAGATTATTGAATTTATCTTCTTGGTAGCATCTCTATCGAGAAATTTCAAGTTTGGTAGTTAATGAGATTTGATTTTATTGATGCAGCCTCCCAAGGCAAGTTCCCAGAGCCAGAAGCAAGTGGCAGCAGATGATGATGAGATGGATCCAACTGTATGAATCAGTTTGATAATTTTCCTTGTTTATCTTATGCGATGCAGCTTTACATGTGATGTAGGTATGAATCAAGTGCTCTTATTCTTTTTGTTGTTGCAGCAATACCATGAGAACAGGTTGAAATATCTTGCCGCTGAGAAGGCTAAAGGGGAGAATCCATACCCTCATAAGTTTGCTGTGTCAATGTCAATTCCTGAATACATTGAGAAGTATGGTAGTTTGAACAATGGGGATCATGTTGAAGATGCTGAAGTTTCTCTTGCTGGTATGTCTTCTAACTGCTAAATGCTAATTGAAATGGAGATGCTGAAGTTTCTCTAGCTGGTATATTTCCCTTTTATTGAAATGGAGATTCTTTGGTTGTTGAACTTTGATAGGGCGGATTATGAGCAAGCGATCTTCTTCTACCAAGCTCTTCTTCTATGATCTTCATGGTGAAGATTTCAAGGTTCAAGTGATGGCTGATGCAAGGTGAAATCCTTTGTTTACCAGATTTTGAGAAAAAAAAAAACTTATGCTGCATTACTTAGATTTATTGCCTTTTATCCTTTCAGTAAGTCAGAATTGGATGAAGCTGAGTTTGGTAAGCTCCATTCGAATTCTAAGAGAGGTGATATCGTTGGAGTCACTGGATATCCAGGTTTGTGCAGTCTCTGTTTCTTTTTACATATATATTGAGATTTGATATAATCCCAACATCCTATTCACTGTTCGCTATACTCTAATTTCAGGAAAATCTAAAAGAGGAGAATTGAGTATCTTCCCCCGATCATTTATTCTTCTTTCTCATTGCCTCCACATGATGCCGAGAAAGGCTGATAATGTGAATGTGCAGGTAGAGTTAATCCTCTGGGGCTGTTATAATACCTTAAGATTCACCTTATTTGTTTTAAACTAACCTCTTTCACTTTTATACTCAAATGTAGAAACCTGAAACCTGGGTTCCAGGTGATACGAGAAATCCTGAAGCATATGTTCTGAAAGATCAGGTATTATCAATTTTACAAAGGCCTATAAAGATTGTTGTAGCCTCTTACACTGTTGAATGTTATTTTTTTTGTGGTGGACTTGTCAGTCGATTCTAGTGACTCTATTATTCTGTTTCTATCCAAGCAAGCGTGTGATGTCTTTGTTTATTTTCAGGAATTAAGATATCGCCAGCGTTATCTTGATCTCATGTTGAACGTGGAGGTTCGTCAGATTTTTAAGACCAGAGCTAGTATCATCTCCTACATCCGCAGATTCCTCGATAGTAGAAAGTTCTTGGAGGTTCTCAATTTCTCGCAAGACAAATCTTTAGCTTCTTTTGATTTTGTCACTGGTTCGAGTGTTCTTTCCTGCATTTGATTTTCTGAAGTTTTATATAGGTCGAGACACCTATGATGAACAGAATTGCTGGTGGAGCAGCTGCTCGTCCCTTTGTGACACATCACAATGATCTAGATATGAGGCTGTTCATGCGTATCGCACCTGAACTCTTTCTTAAGCAGCTTATTGTCGGTGGCTTGGATCGTGTTTACGAGATAGGAAAGCAATTCAGAAACGAGGGTATTGACCTGACCCACAATCCGGAGTTCACCACTTGCGAATTCTATATGGCCTTCGCAGACTACAATGACCTGATGAAAATGACTGAGGATATGGTGAGTGGCATGGTCAAGGAATTAACAGGTGGTTATAAAATCAAGTATCATGCTAATGGATATGACAAGGATCCAATCGAAATAGACTTCACACCTCCATTCAGGTTTGAGACAACATCTTCATTGATTAAACTATAGCCTTTAGGATAGAGCTTTTTGTAGGAGCTTTCCTTTGGTAATAATCTATCTACCCAATTTTTGTTTTTGTAGGAGGATTGAGATGATAGGAGAGTTAGAGAAGGTGGCTAACCTTAATATACCAAAAGACTTGACTAGCGACGAAGCTAACAAGTATCTGATTGATGCATGTGCGAGGTTTGATGTCAAATGCCCTCCTCCTCAGACAACAGCTCGTCTGTTAGATAAAGTAAAATCTTCTGTCTCACAGATGCCTTTCTAGCATATTTAGTAGGATAAGAAATTTAAATCTGAAATATTGCCGTTTTTATTTTTTATTTTGCAGCTTGTTGGTGAATTTCTGGAAGTGACATGTGTGAACCCAACTTTCATCATCAACCATCCGGAGATCATGAGTCCATTGGCAAAATGGCACAGATCGAATGATGTTTTGACAGAGAGATTCGAGCTGTTCATCAACCAACATGAAGTAAGCAAAAAAAAATTAAAAAAAAAACTGATGAAACTTTTGATTCATTGCTTCCTGTCTTTAATAGTGTTTTTCGACTAACATGTTATAACTTGATCACACAAGCTCTGCAACGCCTACACGGAGCTGAACGATCCTGTGGTACAGCGCCAGCGTTTTGCTGATCAGCTCAAGGACCGACAATCTGGAGACGATGAAGCGATGGCATTAGATGAGACATTTTGCAATGCTTTAGAATACGGATTGGCTCCTACAGGTGGTTGGGGATTGGGAATCGACAGACTTACTATGCTCTTTACTGATTCACAGAACATCAAGGTCACACTCTTACCTCCAAAATATATCTCTGTGAATGATCTAAATTCTTTTTTACCTAGAACTCATGATTGGAAATAATGTTACAGGAGGTTATTCTCTTCCCAGCAATGAGGCCACCACAGGACGAGACATTAGCCGCTAAAGGTACAAATTAACTTGTACTTTAGTAATAATAATCGACAGGTAACTTTTCCCTCAGGATTGCTATTTTAAACCTGGTCTTTTGATATGTTACAGCTCCTTTGACAACAGAGAAGAACTAACGAGAGATTCTGCACAAGTTTTCAGTCTATGCTTTTAAAGTTTGGTAGTCAATTTGCTATCATGCGCTCCGTTCTCATATTACTTGTAATTGCAGACCATATTTTTCAAAAAAAAAAAAAAAGTTACCAATTAGTTTATTATCGGAAACCTTTGTAAGACGTTTTGCAATCGTTGATTGGTATTTTAGCCGTGATTTGACTTCATATTGCAGAGCGTTATTTGTTTTAATATCATATTATCATGTATTTTTTATAACCAGAGCTTACCTACCGATCGCTACTCTACATATAGTAAACTATGGTGGGTATACGAGTGGAGACAACTCAGACTAGTAACAGTTCTAGTGAAATTATTGTGTGTGTGTGTGGGCCATTTTTCTTTGCCACCGTTCAACATTATTATCAAGTGCGGTGCGTTTTTAGTTAAAAAGGAAGAGAAAATATAGCCAAAAACAAAATGTGGCCGCTCCATTGTAATATGATATCATATCTAGACCGAAGACTCTGAATTAATAAACAGGTTATTATTGTTTAAGTGGTTGAAATGGTCTAGTGTTGTTGATAAACTTGTTTAGACTAAAAGGATTGAAGGGGGAACAAAACAAAAAAAGTCATCGATTGAATATGATAGGTCATTCAGCTTTAAGCTTTGTGTTGTAATTGGGTCTCAATTCATGATAAATAATATCTCACAAGACAGCCATAAGCCAACTCATCTCCTCTCTCCAACACATGTTTCATCATGGCTCTTACCAAATATACCTTCCATTTTATTTATTGTATTTGCTATATAAATTAAGAAAAAGAAAAGTCATACCTTTCGATAGTAGTATATGCCAGTTGACACACAGAAATATTAAGAAATTACTCAGAATTAAAAAATATTTAGAACAAGAAGTACAATTTTGGTATCTGATGATATAATGATGTCATTATTTCCAGTCAAGTGTAATTTTACTTACCAATTTACCAAAACCATTCACAAGTTGAGTAAAGAAAATAATGGTGGTGGGTTCTCAAGTCTTTTTCTTTTGTTCCCCACTTTATGATTCTTTTTCATTACACCAAATCAATTGAAAAAATGAAGTTCACATATCTAATTACAGTATTTATAACCCAAAACTCAAAACCCCACCCAAAAAAATATACTCTTTTTTTTTTATATTAGAAAGAAAATTCCAACAAACCCCTCTTTCATATTCCATTGAAGAAATATGCTTTCAACATTGATGTATATTCCTCCTCTCTTGTGTTTTTTTTTTCGCTCTTCCTCCAAATCTTTTCATTGTTTCTCCAAAGAACCTGCAAAAACACACCAAAAAAACTATGAGTTCACTTGTTTATAACGATGCAATTAACCGATAGTGAAGGCTATTACCGCAAATACTAACCTTTCGTATGTGTATACAGATAACACTCAAGAGATCTTTCTTCAATAAATCTCTTCCGGGTTTGTGAATTACCATCAGCATCTGCTTAGATAAGAGTCCTTGCCAATAGCTCCAAGCATTCTACATGCTACTTCCAGCAACTTCCCTGTTTTAGTTTTCCCATCAATAAAGAAACTTTTAATTAATTATTAGGTCATGATCACAATCAATCACAATCACAATCTCCTGTCACCTAATTAAAATATTTCTGGAAAACAAAAAGCTAAAAAAGGTTTAATTAAATTAACTCAATATAATAAGTGAAGTTTAGAAACGTGAGAAGATGCTTTTAGGTAATGTGAAGAAGCTTCTTTTGATTCTTTCTTCTATTTGAAATAATCCTCACAAATCTTTCTTTCTAATTACTCCGATTATAGGAATAATCCAATAATATCTTGAAACTAATTACTTTGAGCCAAAACAGTTTCTTTCTAACATGACACAAACACAAAGCCTAATTAGTGACTCAATATGGTAAATATTGTAATAAACTCAATGAACCTACATAACTAATGTTACCGAATCTAGACACAAAATTAAATCAAACAAGAATGAATTAAATCGTACCTCTTCTCTGTTGAACAACTTTCTTAACCGAACCGGTCGATTTCTTAACCGACTCTTCTTCCTCCTCCGGGAACAAAACACCGTCAATCCCTTGAACCGAAATCCGACCGTCGGTGTAAATATCCGGATCAAACAAATAAGCAGACCGGTCACCAGAACCGAACTTAACCGAACCATCAGCTTCTTTAGCCCCAACCTTATGAGGAAAACGCAGCGTTTCATACTTAACCTTCCCAAATCTCCTAACCGAATTATACATACTCTCCTCCGTCTGGTACTCCGGTATAATGTGGTAATACATGATTTGTTCCGGAGCTCCTGGCTCGCTAAGCTGATCCGTCGTCAATTTCGCCATAGCTTCGTCGTTCGGAGCCAACACGGTGAGTACGTAACCTTCCGACACTAATCTACCCATCTCCGTCGCGAGTGACGTCAGATTCACGAGTATATCAGCCATTTCGTTGTATCCGCCGTAATGCAACAATGTGTGGATGAAATCTTTGACCTGAGCATCGCCGTTGAAGTGTTTGCGAGCACCTCCTGGTCCCGGAGCCGGAGCCGGAGCTAGCGAAGGACCTGGAGCCATAGCGGATTGAATCGGAAGCACCGGCGGAGATCCAGCGGGTACTGCGGCGGAAGCGGGTTTCTTGAGACGGTTAGTTCTCGGATCGATCTCAGGAGCACCTTCGGGTAACACGGCGGAGATTGATCTGAGACTTCTCCGTCGGTTGAAATCTTCTTGAACGGAACGAGGGATTAAAAGCCGTTCGATACCGTGGATCAACCCGTCGGGTCGGGTCAAATCATCGGGTCGGGTGATAACAGCGGAATTCACCAATCTCTTTCCTCCTCCGTTTGTTCCTTTGAGTTTACTCAAATGCAGCACTTGATCATTCCCTAACGTGACGTGTTTAACACGACCCGAATTCTCCTCAGGCCATTCGTTTGACCCGACTCGTTTTGGTATAATGTGTGACAAGAGAAGCGTTTGGAGAGATTTGAGGTTACCTGGTTGGAGCAAGAACCGTTTAAAATCCGGGTCAAGGTCACGCTCTAGCGCTTCATTGCGAGGTGCAAAAATAGTAATATTGTGACGACCGACGGCGTCTTCTAAGGTTTGGAGGAGAAGAGCCTTCTCGACTAATTCGGCTAGCTCGGTGTAACGAGAGTCGAGGAGAGCTACGAGGACGGAGTTTGAGTTTATTTGACCTGACCCTGTTACGTTGTGGTGACCCGATTCGAGAGCGGATGCATTGAGGATAAAGTAAAAGAAGAAGAGAGTAATAATGGCGGAGCAACCATAGATACAACGATCCATGGTGCTCTGTAAGATTGAAATATTCTTTTGTAGAAGAAAGTGATTAATAAAAAGCTGTTTTTAGGAGAATTTAGTACGTTTAGTTGAATCGTCGGCGATTGGAAAGTGGAGAGTGAGAGACAGAAGAGATGAAAGATAGAGAAAGATCAAAGATGTGAGAGAGCTTTTGGTGGTGGTCTGTGTTTTTGTTTGTGTATCAAAACAGGTTTGGGTTTTCGGACAGGCTGGTGGTAGGGACCACACGGTGTCTGAAAGCAAAATAAAATTCATTATTTTTAGCTCTGACTTTTTTATGTATCGGCTCGGCTCGGCTTCGGCTTCCATTACTACTGTACGTCTCCTTCTTTTAATCAACCCTTTTTATGGAGTAGTAGTATTATTTTTTATATCGGCTAAATTTTTTTATATATAAAATCATTGAAAAAACAAACACCACTTTGTTTTTTTGTCTTTATTAATAAAACTAGTATTTTTAAAAAATAAATGAAGTATATTACTATGTCAGAACAAACAAGGTCTGCTTATACTAGGTATTAAACTCTTCAGATGGAATTTCTACTTTGCAAGTGAATAACTAACTTATTGCTTTTTTTTATCTGATATTTAGGTAATCAGATGTTCATGCGCAAGAAATGAATGGTCATTTACAATATCAGATGATTTGTTACTCAAGTTAAAAATTTCTTTACAATCGATATCCCGAAATCATATATACTAAAACAAAGTAATTGTGATTTGAGTTAAGAACAAAACATTTATAATAATTTGCCTGTATTGATACGTAACCGTAACATACGTCAGAGTGAAAGTGATGGTCTTTTTAAGTTTTCTTTACAAGTCTTTAACTCTTAACATACAAAGGACTGAGACAATCAGCGCAAATACAACAAGATGATAATAAAGGGGAAAGTAGTTAATTAGTCAGTCTTCTTCTATAGTTAATGAATGATGTTAGTAGTTAATTAGTCTGTCTTCTTCTGTAGTTAAATGATGTGGTGTGATACTTGAATCGAAAGTGTAATTAAGAAACCCAACCAAACATAATAAATAAAGAAAGAAGAAGAAGAGAGACATGTGAAGCAAAGGAAGAAGCCGAAGAAGAAGGAAGAACACGTGGCTTGAATTGGAGCTGTCGGTGTAGTATGACCTAATACTACAACCATCATTTATTATTAAAATTTTTAATAGACAGAGACACACCTTTTGGTTGCTACGCTATGTTCGTGAATCGTGTAATGTCCCACCCTCAATTTCCTTCCACTTACCTGTTTTATACTCACTCGTACGCGCTCCAACTTGGCACGTGCACTTACGTCCAACCAAATCAACTAATCATGGACAGCTTCTTTTTGCAAATTGTTTCGTAGACTACTTCTCTAACTTTGTAATGATAACGCAAATTCTCATTGTTCCCGCCTGATAGGAAGACAAGCTTTAAGGCCCAATTGAATTAAGTTAAAACCCATTATTTCAAAGTCTCGTTTATCTTATTTTCCTTGGCCCCTGATTATATCTACGGGCTTAACTCTTTTGACTAGAACGATTTGAAATCCATATGAAGAAAACAGTTAATCAAATATAGGCCCTAGGGATATGTTCTAAAGAAGTTATGAGCTTTAAACGATTTGGCAATGAATGAATCAACCTATGTAGTATATGTATACATGCATTGACATTATTGACCTAATAGGAGGATCACTTTTTAGGATGCTGGATGCATAATTTGATTCAAATGTGATTCAAATTATGCATCCAGCATCCTATACCCTTATGTTATCCTCATGATCATGTTCATTTAGTTCATTCTGCCAAACTGAAACCTGTATATCGTTAAAAAAAAGTGAGAATGGGTTATATAATTACAGCTATATAAAACCTATGACAAACAAAGATTCCAAGGTCACCAACTTTAAAAAATTTCGTAACCGTCCCACTAGGTGAATTACCTTTTTTGCATTTGAAGAAATAAAATAATCGGATCTTTGAATAACAAGAAAATGTAAGGTCCAAGTATAAATTAACTAAAGTGTTGCCGAAAGAGCCGAAAGATAATACATTTTTAAAAAACCCTCCTGATTTTAATACTAACAACAAAATAACAACCAAGACATTCTTAATAAAAATATTATCTTATATAAGTAAGTTGAATCCTGCAGCATTTCCTTTCAATACAAGACACGCACGATTTCACTTAAAATACGATTTATGTTTACGGTTTTTTTTGTAGGATACATGAAATATATTATTTTAGCAATCAATGGTTGGGGGAATGGGTTTGGTTGTTCAGTCTTCATTAAATAAAAAAGCCATATTTTACAGATTAATTTTTAAAATATGTTTTTGGGTTGTGTTGGGGCTAGAAACAACAATTAGAAGAATAAGTTTGTAAAATGAGATCTGGGCAGATTTTCGGTACAAATCGACTTAGAACTATGAAAAACAATGAACTGGACTTTTGTATTCACTTTTTCTATTGATTCGCTCTGAGCTTGATTACATGTGTTGTGTCCTTCACATTCATCTGCTATTTAAACTAAAATTCCTCGAAACCCTTCCTGAACGTCTCGCTGCAATCTCGGCTCCCCAATCCCGATTTCTTCTCCAGGTTGACTTCATCCTCCTGCTCGGGTTTTCCTCCATGGGCCCTTACTGGGCCTCTTTTCCTGGCCTGCGCGTACGCCCTAATGGGCTTATTTGGTGGGCCTTATGATCGTCGAAACCCAACACCAACAATTGCCCCCCAGCCTTTTAACCTATTTTTGGGAGGGTTGAAAGGCGAATATCCAGAGAATCTTTCATGTCGTTTCGGTTTCGCGATCTTCCTCGGGGAAGGGGCAAAACATGCGGAGGCGACTCGTCGAGCTGTTCGTGAGGCCAAGGAGCGGATGTCCCAAGACTACCGGGCGGTGCTGGATTCAGTGAAGAGCAAGTGGGAGAGGAAGAAAGAGCAGACCGCGGTCGAGAGCGATCTCGCAGAGATCGAATCCAACCTTCTTTTGATCAAGCAGATCGACGGGGGGAGGACATCAATTGCGGAGGAGGTGCAAGTTCTCGAGATGCAGCGGGCGGTCCTTGCGGTTAGGTCCAACTCCTTGGCGGTTTCGGACTTTTCGGTGAGCAAATTGGACCTTCCTCAGATCTCGGAAGACTCGGTCGCGCCCATGGAGGTTGACGCCGGAACCGGGGTCCCGCGCGGTCTGGACGAGCATGGGAGCAACGCGAGTGCCGCGAAGGATCCGGAGGCTGGGACCGGGGAAGAAGACGTTTGAGTTATGGCGTCTTTATTTTATTTATCGTTTTGAACTTGCGTTATTTGCCCGAAAGGGCTTTTAAATCTTTTGTTATGACTTGCCCGGGGGGGTTTTAACCCAAGACTTTATTTCTTTTCGTTTTTTGGAATCAACTGCCTGGGGAGGCATTTAAACCCTTGTTCTTTTCATATTGTCTTTGTTAACTGTTTCGGGTCGAAACGCGTGAGTTCTAATATGTACTCGGGGTATACGGAACTCTCCTAGGCCGGCTTACGGACAGCGGGAAATGTTCCCCGGGCACTTAATTTGTGAACTCCGTAGAATTCACTAAAAATTTGCTATTTGGGGATGAAGTCCTTTGAGGTTTTCCAAATTGGGTAGTGAAATCTTATTTGCTTTCACGTGAGGTCGTGGGGTGCGGACTGTTAGCTAGAGCTGTGTTGACCTTTTTTTTTTTTTTTTGTTTTTGATGAAGTGTTCGAAAAAGCTTGAAACGGTTGCAAGACAGTGCGAAATTCGCATGTGCTGTTTGGTGTCGTAGGTACGTTTATTTGTAGGCAATTTCGTCGCGCCGTTAGAAAGAGTTATTGTTTGTTGATTTGGTATATTTGGTAACGGTGCACCAGGTCATGGTAAAATTCGCGTTTTATTTGGAAAGATTTTGCGGAGCGGATCGAGTTGGGAAGGTGGCTGCGCTCAGGATATTGAGCTGCCTACGTACCCCGTAAGGGGATCAAGCCAGGTCGTAGTTCGATTATTATGGATACCTCTTAGAAGTATTTTTTGAGGTTCATGACGTTCCAAGGCCGGAGCTCGGCTTTACCGTTGCTCTCGTCTACGAGGCGATATACGCCATTGCGAACGACCTCGGTGATACGGAAAGGTCCTTCCCATTTGGTTCCCATTTTGCCGGCTTTTTTTTCTTTTCTGTGATCGAACATTCGACGGAGTACTCGGTCCCCGACGGCGAAACGCCGAGGTCGGATCTTCGAGTTATAGAAGCGAGCGATGGCATTCTGGTAATTTTGAACTCGCACGTAGGCTTGTTCTCTCTTCTCGTCGATGACGTCGAGGTGATCGCGCAGCGCTTCGCTATTTTCCTCCTCATTCTCGGGGGAAACAGCTCGGCGAATACTGCCTATGGTAACTTCTGCCGGTATTACGGCCTCAATTCCGTAGGCTAAGGAGAACGCGGTCTCGCCCGTGCTGCCACGCGGCGTAGTTCGGGTGGCCCACAATACTCCGGGGAGCTGAGCGTCCCAGCCTGACTTCGCCGAGGTGTACTACTAAAACCATTTACGGTGCTTTTGATGACTTATGGATCTCGGCCAGAGCGGCCCGCTCCTCTTCTGCTCGGGCGAAATTAATCGACCTATGGAGTGCGTCGTCGAGCGACGGGGGTTGTCGAACGGTGAGCTCTTCGCGGAATTTCGAGGTGTACCATAAGCCATGCCGAAGGGCTGCCAGGGCAACCTCGTCGTTTAGGTTGGTTATCCTGGCTTTGGTTGACTTGAAGCGATTGATGTAATCGCGGAGCGGTTCGTCTTTTTCTTGGACGAGAAGCCAAAGGTCTGATTCGGTCACCTTAGCTTGGAAAAAGACTGAATACTGCTTCAAAAATGCCGAGGCGAGCTGATCGAAGCTGTCAATGGAGTTAGATTCCAAAGAGGCGAACCATTCCAACGCCGGTCCCACCAGGTTCTCGGCGAAGTAACGGCAGTAGCCGGCTTCACACTCGTCGTCGGTGAGATAAGCTTTTGTTATGGCTAATCTGAAAGCTCGGAGGTGCGCTCCCGGGTCCGTTATGCCCGTGTATTTGGGAAGGCGGAGCTTGCCCACGTCACGAAGGCGAACCTTCGTGATTCGGTCTGTGAACGGGGTACGCCTTGTTTTGGCGATCACGCGATCGATGTCTGGGGCTGCGCTTGTTGCCAGGTGCACCTTAGAGCGGATTTGGGCCATCTCGGCGCTTGCCTTATTCATGTACTCGGTTAGGAACTGCGCGATGAATGCGCCGCTACTCGGAGGTCCGGGAAGACCGAGATCCTCGGTCGTTATTCCTCGTGACACCCCATTTCTGAGTTCTCCTGTCGGGACTGGATCCAGTCTCACCGAGGAGCCCTCCAGAGCCCCCGAGGTGCGGAGGACCTGCCCTGCTGACCCGACGTCCCCGGATGGGGGATGCTCGTCACGTCGCGAGCTCGCGTTACTATTTAAGACCGACGAGCTCGGAGCTCCGTTGCTCTCTAACGGCGCGAAAACGGGTAACGTTCTGATCCCGGGCGGGGTAACGTGGACCGCCTCAAAGTCGAGACGAGTCCGGGGAAGCGCTCTTTCCGTGGGATTGGTTAAAGCTGTTCCCGAAGAGTACGCGGAATCCCGATAGGGTCCGAGATTTGCGCGAGAAGCGAGCTCTTGTTCATGCCGCTCGATTCTGTTCATGAGGGCCCGATTTGTCGCATCTTGACTTTGGGTCTTATCGATCAGAACGGCGAGCATTCCGCGAATCTCGGACAGATCGTTGCTGACGGGGGTCCCGGAGGAGACCACCGGCGCATGGTGCTGTCCGGGTCGGTTCGTTCCGTTATTCTCTGAACGAGTCCATACTCGGGACTGATTCCTGTTTCCTGTCAAGATCGCGGGGGCCGTGGGAACAACCCCGACGGTAACCCCTGGGTTTGTACTACCGAGATTCTGAGTTTGGGCGGGTCTGTGATGAGTGAGACCCGAACCTCCCAAAATACTTTGGTTCGGTGCTTGACTGTCGTCAAGTGATGAGCCTGTCCCGGGTCTGACTAGATCTGTAACCTCGTTATCGGACTGGGCTGACGCGGGTGCACCCTGGGAAGGTGCACTGATGGAGGTGGATCCGTGGACTGCCGCTGGTGGAGCAGTCTCTGAGATGATTGTGTTAGCGGTGGATGGATCCATTTCGCTGGAGTTCAAAGCAGTCGATTTTTGAGAATAGAAAGACCTAAGTCCCCACAGGCGGCGCCAAATTGTTGGGGCTAGAAACAACAATTAGAAGAATAAGTTTGTAAAATGAGATCTGGGCAGACTTTCGGTACAAATCGACTTAGAACTATGAAAAACAACGAACTGGACTTTTGTATTCACTTTTTCTATTGATTCGCTCTGAGCTTGATTACATGTGTTGTGTCCTTCACATTCATCTGCTATTTAAACTAAAATTCCTCGAAACCCTTCCTGAACGTCTCGCTGCAATCTCGGCTCCCCAATCCCGATTTCTTCTCCAGGTTGACTTCATCCTCCTGCTCGGGTTTTCCTCCATGGGCCCTTACTGGGCCTCTTTTCCTGGCCTGCGCGTACGCCCTAATGGGCTTATTTGGTGGGCCTTATGATCGTCGAAACCCAACACCAACAGGTTGGTATGAAACTATGAATGTTCATTTTTCTCTCTTTAAGTGTATGAATCTATTTTATTTACAAAGATGTGAAAAAAAAAAAAAAAAAACAGTTGCATGGGATTCACCAAATGATGAAATAAATGAACTAGGGTCACATCAAAAGCTGAATTAGTGAGAGAGAGTGTATAGTAAAAAGACAATTGAAACACAACAAAGCAGATAAAACTAGGAAAAAAAAACACACAGAGATGAAATAGGAAAGAAGAGTAATTAGAGAGATGCAGAAGAAAGAGGTGGGTAGTGGTGGTAGCCAACACCTGAATTAATGCTTTAACACTAATGACAAGTGATTTTTTTCCGTGGTCCCCCCCTATAATTACCTCACACACCTGCAAACAAGTTCTCTCAAACCCCCCCTTGAATGAAAAGGACAGCTTCCCATTATAAACTCTAAAACTCCCACTTTTCTTTTTCACCCTCTAAATCTTACTGCATGTCACTAAATATTTACCACATCAGCTAATCAATGTTGATATGTTTTGTTGTAGGAGTGATAGACATAACACACACCAAACTAAACTCTCAATTCTGTGTTTATGTTGTTATTTCTGGTTATCCTCTTTTCATTTTAGTATTCATGGAATTTGGTCTAACGAATCCAACTCCCATATCAAATCCGAATGTTGGGATGGTTTTAGTCACACCAATAAAGATCGACAAATTACATAATCACAAATTCAGTTTAGAAAATTCACATTTGACGATCATACAATCCCATACCATCGAGGAAATTTAAAATCACAACACCAAAGATTTGACAAAAGGCAGAATCAGAAGAAGAAGCTTAGACACACAACAACAACAACAACTCTCTCACAACACAGATCGAACTATTAACAAAGAGACAACAAATTTGTTTCATGAAGCCTTCTCTCATTTCACCTAATCAAAATGCCTAACGGCTCTCGGTGTCGTCGTCGTCGCCACCACCGTAGTATTAGCTCCTCCTCCACCGCCTCTACTCGTTATGTCCCTATTCCGGTATACTTCAGTAAACGAAGGTCTCGGCGATGATGAAAGAGACTTTGAAACCCTCGGAGACGAAACAGATTCCCTCTGCGACGGACTTCTCCAAAACCCGGCGCCGTAAAACCTATTCCACATCTCTTTCTCCAATGCCACCACGGCCTCGTCGTCTTCATCGGTCTCCTCCTCCTCCGTCGTAAACCCCGCCGATATAGGTTTTCCGATATACTTCAGATCCAAGAAATTATCATCGTCGTCGTCCTCGGAGACGTCTTCGCTATCCAAAGGATGAATAGCGAACTCTGAGTTCTGAAAAACCCGCCGCTCGTCGGTCGGAAGCGGCGGAAGGATACCGTTCTTGACGAGTTGTTTACGGCGGCGGTTACGGATAGCGCGACGGCAGATACCTTTAGGGACTTTGTAGATGGCGAGAACGAGGAGGTTAACGAGTCCGCAGGGACAACAACACCAGACGGCGGCGCAACTTGCGGTTGTACCACCGCAAAACTCGGCGGGAGTGGATCCGCCGCAAGTGGCTCGAGGAGAAGGGGAAGAGAGGCTTCGTTGGAGTAAAGGCTGTCTACGGTGACTACGTGAAGGAGAAGACGATGGTGTATCTGATGGTTTCGTTTGCCTCGAGATCTGTCTTGGATCGTAACGTAACGTCGTCGTCTTGTTCATTTTCTTGAATCGTGTTGTTCTTTCTTCTTCTTCTTCTTGCTTCAATTTTTTTTTGTATCACAAAGAAATTGAAAATTTCGAAAGGCCAAAACGCAAACAACCACGGAGTAATCTAATCTCCGGTGATGGCGACGGCGAGAAGAAGAAGAAGAGAGGCCAAAAAGAAAAAATAGAGAAAAGATGAGTGACCCAAATCGTTTAATTTTTGACACAAAGAGAAAATAAAATTGTGTTACGGTCGTCCAAAATTGGAGGGAGAGGGATGAGTTTTGGATTTTTGTGGTAAGGACTTGTTGGGTCGTGGGAAGGTTAAAGAAGAAGGAAGAAGGAGAGGTTGATTTGTTCTGTCTTTATATATATACATAAGAGAGAGAGATCGATAGATAGATAGAGAGAGATAAGACACAACAAGGAGAGAGTCCAACGAAAGTCTTTTAATTGTTTATCTTCTTCAGGTTGGGGCTTACTCTGTTCTTTCTTCTCTCTCTATAACAAACTTTAGTTGTAAAATCATATTTTGACCGCAAAACCCCTGCAATTATGACTTATCACTGTAAATTTATCTTTCTACATTTACTCGTGTGCACTAATTCGATTACAAATTTTTGTTCATATATTTTCTAAAATTGATTTATTGGTTAATAAAGAAAATAAAAGAAGAAAGCATATCATTATTGCACATAAGGCTACGAAAATGACATTTTTTTGTTGTCGAGAGAGAGATATAAATTTAATGATTAGCTTATCTATCAATACACGTATGTGTTTGTGTATTTTTTTCAAATATCTGACAGTATCTGGATTTAATTTATTAGACGTCATCTTCTATCGTTTCTGTAGATGTTGATTGGTTTGTTTTTTTCCCGAATTTTTTTTTTTTCGTCAACGAATTTGATGATTTAATCAACAACAAAACAAAACAAAACCAAGTATGGCGTACCACTATCAATTAAAACATGTATTATATATTATTATCTGGAAAGCTTTTTAAATTTTTCTTAATTTTGGGGAGACTGGTTCATGCCTTCGAGGCATATTGGTAAAAAAAGGTCAATATGCAAATACTTATCTTGAAAATATTTGGAGCAAGAGAAAAGTAACACAGTATTTTTCTCAAGAACCTTTTTGGCAACCAAATAAAAAAAGAAAAGTAATTAAGAAAATATCATTCTACCTGTGAACCTAAATGACACATCAATCTTAATTTCTTTCTTTTTTTTCTTTATACATTGACAAGTTTTTTTTTCGAAAGACATTTTAACGTCAAAAATAATGCCATGAAAGATATGCCGGCACAAACTTCCACGAGTTGTGTGATTAAGTAAACGCGTTTAAAATAGAAATATCAGTTTCTGGTTCAAAGTTTTTAAATTACAGTCCCAAAATGTGTAATGAGTATATAATGCTAATAGTAACTCCAAAACACAACAGACGAGAAGGAATCAATCCATTAGTGGCAAAGGTAAATACCTTAAAATCGGACTATAAATTTTATGAAATAGTAGTGAACAAGTTGAAAAGATTTGCTTTTTACAGTGGTCACTCATCATCAGTCATCACTACCTGTGGACCGGGTTGGGTTACATACAAGATCCCTCACGACCCCAGGAGTTGCTGCAATGTATAGAATAAAGACTGATTCTCACTTTCTCCTTTTCAAAAAGATATCCGCGAGTATCTTTATCTAGAGTACTCGGAAAGTCGTATTTTACATATGTATGTCATGTAACTAGAATCAAAGATTTGAGTATTTTGGCTTAGATATTCGGTGACAAATGTTTTTGGATGCGTATACCAAGTCTTGCATAAGTTAACACATGATGATCAATGGCCTGAAACAAAACAAAACATAACAAAACAAAAGATTGGCAAAAAGATACGCGGCCTACGCATAGATAGATTCATCAGATTAGATGTAACGCTCCTCAAAATTTCAACTAGCTCACCTAACATTATTTTCTTACAACAGTTTTTTGTTCTCTTAAAATAGTGATTGATTTCCTTTCACGTCAAATTATTTCTTCTATTAAGAGGTACCTATTGACAACTTGCATGGGTCCTGTTAGTATACAAGTATAGGGGGAGGAAGCAACCAAAATGGGTATAATTAACTAATATAAACCATGTTTCAAATTAAGGTCTATTACTCGAATACATACTTACAATATATGGACCCTCTATGCATCTCTAATGTGGACAGGAAATGTTTCAGTTTTTTCATCTTGTCTGCATCCAAATTTTATACATTATTTAATTCTTAATGGTCAAATCATGTCATTTTCTACTTCACGTACGCGATCGACAATATATAAAAATACATGTCATAATAGAGAAAGAGAAGTATTGACAATATGTAGATAATATGATAGCTTGATTCCAACAATTTTATAGTTAAAAAATCCTAATCAAATTTACACAACCTCCTCAAGTAGAAAATGATTAAAGAAGATGAAAATGGAGGAAGAGGATGTTTCCGCAAGTGCACGAGAGAACGAAAGTAGAAAAGGACATCGTATAACGTTTCATAAGTCATAATCATTATCTTCTCTCTCTCTCTTGCTTCTTTCTTCATCAGAAAGTTCCATAAGACTACAAAAATCTCATGTCTGGGATCTTTGTTTTGTACTTTGCACTGAACTAAGGATATATATATACATGTGAATTATTAAGTACAAGGTTATTTTTGTTGCTTAACTTGTAATATAGTCATTTGAACAATTGAATTAGTGATATGGCTATGTATGAATGCTCGCGGAGAAAAAGAAAAAAAAAAAACGAGTATGCAACAACTTACGAGAGGTTTATTTTTATTTTCATTGGTTGATTTGATATTTGGATTGATGGTCCCTTTCAATTTTGTGAAAGAAATGACACGTGTTAACCAGAAATGGAAAAAGCATCAATGCAAATATTTCAAATCTTGAACTAACTTGTCACTAAAATGTATTATTGGGATATTTTATAAGAAAAAACATGGCACTACAACAGAATGGGATACACACAAACGACGACACAGCCATACGCGTGTAACGTGTTCAGTTGTCAATTACGATGATGATCATGTTCAGACAAAGGGTGGACATAATGACAATTCAGGTTTGGTCCGCGACTGTTTCGTTGATGCAAAATTTATAGCTGGATTGATTTTCGTATGACTTTTATTTGGGTGTAGATTATAGAATAGCTATAAATTACAGTATTTTTAATTTAAATTAATATACATTAAAAAATATTATCTATAGATTTTATTTAAAATTAAGCTGGTTCACTCAGTTGGGTTGAAATAGTTTTGAATTAATTTCAATTTATTTCGGGTGGAATTAAATTTCGTTAAAAACCATGATTGTATAAGCGGGGTAGGCCTAATTTAATATTATATATTATGGGTCTCAAATCAGGCCTGAATCAAAGCCCAATTAGGCTGTAGACATATTGGTAAACCATTTCAATATCTCGTTTCGGTCATAATCACTTTTGTTTTTTTTTATTTATATAAATGTATAATTTCCCGAGCGGTTCTTGATATATTTGATTAAAATTTCGGATTTGTTTCTCTAGTTTATGGGTACAAAATGGGTTGGTTCTTAATGGTTAGGTTTAAACATATATATATTATATACAACAAAAAATAACACCAAAAAACGAATGAGAAGTTAAGCAAAATTGTCATATAGTGATGAAATGTTCCTTTTTGGCCGGTCTCTCCCGACCAATCCGACGTGAATTTTGATGTCCTTTCTCTGACCAATCTTACGTTTCATAAGAAGACCCACGTTCCGGTCACATTGATCTTCTTCACTTCGGGCATTAGTCACGCACTAAGTTTTGTTGGAACTTATCACCGAAACATTTTTGTATGTATGGTTCGTGTATACAGGTGTATTTATTTTAACAAACACGCTTACAAAAGAACAGCATAAACATTTTTGTCTTAAATGATCAATCGAGATACAACTTCTACAAG